>NC_061495.1:1215765-1280765 GCF_022539355.2 Hippoglossus stenolepis | reverse complement strand
TGAAGAGTTCCACATGTGAAGAGTTCAACATGTGAAGAGTTCAACATGTGAAGAGTTCCACATGTGAAGAGTTCCACATGTGAAGAGTTCCACATGTGAAGAGTTCCACATGTGACGAGTTCCACATGTGAAGAGTTCCACATGTGATTCACTGTTCGGCTCAAACTCAGCGTCGTGATTTAATAGAGAATAAAACACTGCATGTTGGCTTCTGATGAATTAAACAGATTTATTTAACTCATTCAAATAAATATCTCAATCACATCCTCAGTGAAAAGTAGAATTAGAACATTTTCATGTGCTTAGTTTGGACAGTTTGTCTGAGTGTCATCCAGATGTTCCAGATGTGATCCGCTCCTCTCAGCTCCTCAGTCTGACCCCCCCCCCTCTCTCCTCCAGTGTTCGATCAACTAGACCTGGTCACGTATGAGGAGGTGGTGAAGCTTCCTGCCTTCAAGAGGAAAACACTCGTTTTGTTGGGTGAGTTCTTTGTTATTTATTCGAGTTATTCATAGATTGATAAGAAGATGTTTCTGAGGCTCACGGACGTGGAGCCGTCAGAACTCTTCATCACGTCTCGGTGTCTTCATCAGGGGCGCATGGCGTCGGCAGGAGACACATCAAGAACACGCTCATCACCAAGCACCCCGACAGATTCGCCTACCCCATCCCACGTGAGTCTAAGTCACTGAAGCATCATGGCTGCTGTGCACGGGAGGAAGTGCAACCTCTCACTTCCTGTGTGCGTCCCACAGACACGACCAGACCTCCCAAGAAGGACGAGGAGAACGGGAAGAACTACTTCTTTGTTTCTCACGATCAGATGATGCAGGACATCAGCAACAACGAGTACCTGGAGTACGGCAGCCACGAGGACGCCATGTACGGGACACGGCTGGAGACCATACGGAAGATCCACCAGCAGGGACACGTAGCCATCCTGGACGTGGAACCTCAGGTGAGTGTGTGTCTGTGTGTGTGTCTGTGTGTGTCTGTGTGTAGGCGTGCTTAAGTGTGAGTTTGAAGTCGTGCTGAATCTAACACCTGATCTCCATCAGGCCCTGAAGGTCCTGCGAACAGCAGAGTTCGCCCCGTACGTCGTCTTCATCGCTGCACCAACAATCACACCAGGAATCAATGAGGTAACAACACACACACACACACACACACACACACACACACACACAAATCAGATGAATTTTAATCCGCCGCTGAAACTAGTTCCAAACAAATCACTGTTGAGGTTTTATTAGAAAATCATATTGTTTCACTTTTCAAACAAGATGTGATTAAAGGTTTATTTTTGGAAGTGATTCCTTGAAAGAGGAAAACTTGTCAGTTTGTGACATAAACAAATAAAAACAGAAAATTAACTGGTTTTATTTTCATCTGATTGGAAACAAGCAGCAAATAAAAATAAGTTTATTTCAAATCAACTCTTCTGAGAAAAGACATTTTAATAAAAGACGTCTTTATATAAACAGCTTCATTAACATGATCCTGTTTATTTTCTGCTTTTAAAAACTAAACATCTTATTTGATCAACTCATCTGTTTCTCCTCTAACATCTTTTTTTATTCATTCAGATTTTGTGTCTTGATTTCAACTCTCTGCTCGTCACTCATCTTCTTCATCTTCTTCCTCTTCTCTGCACTCGTTTATTTTTTCTTGCTGCATGCGTTTGTTTCTTTGCCCCAGACACCTCGGTGGTGTCGAACACTTCCTGTGAGTAAAACCTGACGGGACGACGTGTTGCTTCTTATTAGTCGTGTGTGTGTGATTCTGGAGTTTAGTTTGTCCAGCTCACGTCCTCAATAGTGACGACCTCAACACACTGTGACTGATAACACACACACACACACACACACACACACACACACACACACACACACAGCTCCAGTTTGTCGAGGTCCTCAGAGTTTCTCCCTTTGTTCTTTATGCGTGTTCTTCTCTCTGCCTTCTTCATCGTGTGCTCCTCCTCTTCCTCCTGCAGGACGAGTCTCTGCAGCGGCTGCAGAAGGAGTCTGAGATCCTGCAGAAGACGTACGCGCATTACTTCGACCAGACCATCATCAACAACGAGATCGATGAGACCATCAGGCACCTGGAGGACGCCATCGACGTGGTGTGCACCACCAGCCAGTGGGTTCCTGTGTCCTGGGTCTACTGACCTCCTCCTCCTCCTCCTCCTCCTCCTCCTCTTCCTCCTCCTTCATCTCCCTGCAGCAGCATCACGGAAAAACTCCCATCATCTCCTCTTCCAGCTCAGAATAACGTCAGACTAATCAAAGCGATGGGAAACTTTTCTCCACACTGCACTTGATCGGAGAAACACCCTCAGCGTGATTGTGACAGCGACCACAGCGCTCAACGGAAACCCTCTGCGGCGCCGCGGCAGAACCTGCGGCCGCCGGCGATCGGACTCTCGCCCTCACGGACGACCTCGTCATAGTGTTGTATAAAACCAGAGTAAACTAAAGTGAATATTGTCGTGTCTGTTCTAGCTACGAGGCGACATTTCTGTAGATGTTTGTTTTAAAGAGACAGTACTGTGTCCCGTCATCAGCCCCCACACAAACACACGGCAACGTCTCCTCATCGTACGTAGATCACTTCCCTTCATTCTGTTTTCCTCTTTTCTTTTCTGAACCGTGACTCCGACCTCTCGTTGTGTCTCATATATATATATATATATATATATACATACATACATGCACCTTTCTACCAGGTACTGTCTCTTCTAAATGAATCCATTAATGTTTTAGAGATTTGAATGAGGTTATCATGCATGTGGACATTTGCAAGCTTCCATGCTGTCAGTCAGTCAGTGTGTGTGTCCCCCCGTGTCCCTCTGTGAACCTCAGAGAAACTAAAGACGAAAAGAAGAAAAGAAAAAACATTCCAGGGGTTTGAAGTCTGAAGAGAATCCAGTCGGCAGCGACGCAGCCGGACGTTGACACCTATGCACATCCTTTGCATTTTGGGTGACATTTCTAAAAAAAACAAACAGATTTATTAAAACGAAAGTATCGAACATGTAGTGAGATGTGTTTGTAAAAAAGAAAATCAAATAAAAGTTTCAATTTTTCTCTTTTTGACCCGTCACACACAAATCATTTCATAAAAGAGTTTCATCGAGTTCCTCATTCGTGGTTTCACTCGAGTTTAAGAATCTGTGAGAGGTGGTGGTGATGATGATGATGATGATGATGATGATGATGATGATGATGATGATGATGATGATGATGATGATGATCGTCTGTGAACGGTTCCATGAGGATGATGACTTCTCCGAGGGAAGAGGAGGCAGTGAACGCATCTGAATCATTAGGTCATGAACATAACAGACGTGCGACTTGTCCCCGTGTCAATGAAGATAAAACATTTCTTTATATATAATAATTTTCTGTGTTGGAAACATGAACCTCAGAAACTTTTCTTTATCTAAAAATCCAGACGAAGGAAAACGAATAAACTCAAATCTTTTACTCAAGTGACAAAACAAAATCCTTTGAAGGACAAAGTACAAAAGTATTAACAAAATAAGTAAAAGTATTGTTCTACAGGAAAGTCAATATTTATATACATTATATATTTTCAATTAAAAAATGATGGGCAACTATTTTCTCTTTAAAAATCATTTTTAAACATTTGTTGGTTTCAGGTTCTGTTTGCTTCTTATTCAGTTTCACATGATAATAAACTTAATAACTGAGTTTTCAGCTGTCAAGTATAAAAGATAAAAATATTCCTGAAGACGATTAACAAACTGATAAAGAAAAAGCCTTGACGTGACAGTTTATGACATTTGTGCGGCTGCGTTTCATATTTGAGGAGAACGTGCACTCGGCTGAACTCTGAGTTTTGTGGTTTCAATCAAACCAAGTGCTGGAGTGAGCCTGACGCCGGGTCACTGTCGTAATCCTGCAGCTTTAAAGTGAACAAACGGCGACTGAGGACAGATGTTCAGACTTTTATCAAATTCTCTTAAAAGGAAAATGGCCTCGTCTCCTCTGTTCGAGTCGGAGACGTCCAGGAACATAAATCTAAACGAGACTTTATTTTTATAAAAGTGCCGAATGTCCTAGTTTCAGGTTTATCTGTTAGAAAGTGAAGAAATTTAAAGATGTGTGAACCAAAGACTTTAAATAAAGATGAACACCTCTTCTCCACTTCCTCCCACCCTCCAGAAACTAACCAGTATTTTACACTGTTCTATACAGATTCAAAATAATTTGTTCTCTAAATGTGAATCAGTGTCACACTTGAATATTAAATCAATAATACTGAAGTGTTTCTGGATTTCAAAGCTCTGTGTGAGGTGCAGCTTCCAGCCTGCAGCCGTCTAATCCCACATTAAAGGGCCATCGGGCCAACGTGCAGATTAACTGCTGCACCAGCGCTGGAGCGACTGAGGGTCACGAGCAGACGAGTGAAAAGTTCAGCAGAATTTATTTTATTTCGAAAACTGAACAGCGACAGAGCGAAGTGGAATCGGACCGAACTCACATTCACCAGGAAACAACACGACAGAGCACAATTGATCTGGTTTGTACTTTTCTATCGTTTTCCGCTGCTCGTCGGTGGATCTACGAACGAGAACTTTGAAGAACGCAGGAAACCTGAAAGCTTCTCTGACACCGTTCCCTCCCCCACAGTCCACGAGCCGACATATGGTGGTCACACCCACTACGCCCCCCGGTACGGAGAGAGATCACGTCCATAAAGATGAAACCGTCCGTCCATAGGAGGCAGAAGCAAAGTGTCTCCGCTCGCTGCCCGACGTCACGGAGCCGCGAGCAATAAGAAGATTAATGCATTTACAGAAACAAGCTGCAGAGCCGACATGAAGAGAAAGGAGCAGGACATCTGTTCAGGAGATAAGGACTCCTTCACTTTATACATTCAGCCAATGAAACACCAAGAAAACACTCCAACATATTACATCATGTTAATTCAATTGAGTTATTATGCAACAAAAGGTGGACGTTCACGTCGACATTTTCCTCTCGACGCATTAATCCGCTGTTTGAAATCAACACCTGCTGCAGGAGATGAGTCTGAAGCCGACATGTCTATAAATATCATAGATTATTGGACGTAAACCTCGTGAGTAGAAACATCGTCAGTCTGCGAACAACAAATCCTTCGTTCGGCCGAGCGACGACTTCTCCTTCATCTCATCGGCAATTTGAAAATCTACTTCCTGGTTCCTCAGCTCCTCATGTGCAATAAAGACCAGCGTGAGCATCTGACGGGCCAATCGCAGTGAAGAGGAGCCAGCCCACGGTGAAGCCGACAAGTGATCGGCCGGCCCCTCGACCTCCGACCCCCGAGGAGAGCTGCCCCTCCTCCAGCAGCGTCCCGTTGCGGAAGCTCTCGGTCCCGTTCCCCATCTCCTCCCGGAGCTCCTGCTGCAGCAGCTTGGAGACGAGGCTGTTGAAGCGGTTCTCGGTGGTGGAGGCGACCTCCGAGGAGGCCGTGGTCAGGTTCAGCTCCCCCGGGTCCAAGCAGGAGCCGTTCACCTTGGCAAAGACCACCTCGCTGAGGTCCAGGCCCGACACGGAGGAGGGCGAGGAGCAGGGGATGTCCCGCACCAGCTTGTAGCTCTCCATCCACTCCTTCAGCCACTTGAGGGAGCAGTCGCACTCCCAGGGGTTTCTGAAGAGGAAGAGTCGAGCCAGGAAGTAGATGGGCTGGAACACGGGGAAGGGGAGGGTGGTGAGGTTGTTGCTGTTCAGGTGCAGCGTGATGAGGCTCGTCAGGTTCTCGAAGGTTCCCTCCTCGATGAACAGCAGCTGGTTCCGGTCCAGGTAGAGGGTCTCCAGCTCCACCAGGTCGCTGAACCAGGTCCTGGACACGTTGATCAGACGGTTCCCGCCCAGGTTGAGCATCTTGAAGCGGCTGAGGCCCTTGAAGGCGAATCGAGGAAGATCGGTCAGCAGGTTGTCGTTGAGGTAGAAGTTCTCCAGCCGCAGCAGGTCCTGAAAGGCCTGGTCGTGGATCACGTTGATCCGGTTCTCCTGGAGATTCAGGTACCTGAGACAAGAAGACGTTTCAAAACCTGAACTGAATCCGGTTCTTTGTGTTTATGGATAAACATTTTTACTTATTTATTATCTTTACTGAGTTTTTATTTCACAGTATTGTGATCGTATCTTACTTGATCATATTTTAACTTATTGTATCGTTTCGTACCGTATCAAATTATATCGTACATATCTGATTTAATCGTATCTTATCTAATCGTATCTTATCTTATCTTATCTTATCTTATCGTATCTTGTCGTATTCCCTCGAGCCGGAGACTTACTTGAGCCCCCCCAGGCCGAGCAGCGAGTTGTAGGCCACGGCCTCGATCCTGTTCCTCTCCAGGTAGATGTGCGTGAGGTTCTCCATCCCCCTGAAGGCCCCGGGGATCCTCCTGAAGTTGTTCTCGAAGCAGAACAGCTCCCTCAGCGCCAGCTGCTCGAGGAAGATCCGGTCGGGGATGTTGAAGAGGTTACAGTCGGACACGTCCAGACGCACCAGCTTCTTCAGGCCCGTGAAGGTTCGAGTGTGGAGGTAGCTGATGTACTCGTTATGAGCCATCTTCAGCTCCACCAGGTTGGAGAGGCCCTGCGGGACGAGAGGCTCTCTTTAGATTCAGGACGATTGATATGAAGAGTTAAATATGAAGCTCTGCAAACGATTGAACTCATAATGAATCCATCAATTATCTGACTGCTGAGGAGACAAAGATTCACTCGGAGGTTTGGACTAAGTAAAAACTTCTGAAAGAACATTTCTCTCTCTTTTCTTATGTTTTACAAACCAAGAATCGAGTAATAAAGAATAAAGAATAATGAATAAAGACAGAATATTCAGGATGTTCTCAGTGGGAGTCGGGCCGCGGACCTTGAAGGCTCCAGGAGTGATGAAGGAGATGTTGTTGTGGTCCAGAGACAGAGACTTGAGTGACGGCAGCGTCCCGAACGCTCTCTCCGACAGGAACTTGAGCCGGTTCTTGTCCACGTTGATGGCGGAGGCCTCGCAGGGAAACTCTTTGGGCAGCTCAGCGAGGCCGGAGCGGTCGCACAGGACGCTGCAGCTCTTCTCCTGAGTGCAAGAGCAGGACGCCGGACAGGCCCGGACACACGCCCACCGGGCCAACGCCGCCTGGGGCAGCAGGCACAGCACGGACACTGGAGGTCGAAGACAACAAGACACCAAGGTCAAAGCATCAGAGCAACAACAGAAGAACACAACTTTAAATGTTTTTCACAATCCAAACAAACTGTAAATCCACAATTCTTTATCAATAGATTCATCATTTTGTCTAAAACAGATTCAACAAACAGTTCAGTGAATCTCTCTTCACCAGCTGCTGCTGAAACATGAGGAGGTTTATAATAAAGATCCGTTTCCATCAGAGCTTCGACAGCTCTGGACCTTCAGGATCCACGTTTAGCTCCGAGTCCGACCTGGACTCTGATCGGTCCAAAACCAAAGAGAACTTCTATCGACCAAATACAGGTTTGTGATGTTTTGAGAAAAATCTAAACTCTACATCGACGTGATAATCGAGGGTTTACGAAGGTTTTCAGAGCCGAGGAGACGGAAGAGAAGGAAACTGACCAGTGAAAGTGAGGACAGTCATTTCTGTGATGTCTCATCTGGGACGGTCCAGGATTAACGAGGGTCTGAAACCACAGAAACAGAAAGACTCATGAATTATGTAAATATTGGTCAAAGCTGCTGCTGGATGATCATCTGCTGCTGAAGTTTGAATCTTTGAAGCTTCAGCCTCAGCAGGTCAAATAAACGACCACACACACACATACACAAACAGGTTAAAGTCAGAAACGTTCACGTCTCTTTGTCCTAGTTTTGTCTCTTTGTCGCTTTGAACTCTGAAGACGGAAAGAGACGCATGTTTCTCAGTCTTTGCAGCCAGTCTCTGTGTCTTTGCAGCCAGTCTCTGTGTCTTTGACCTGAGCTCTGTCACACATCAGCAGTCCCTGACATTCAGGGCCCTGTCGGCCTGTTTTCATTCATCCATGAGCAGAACTGTCGAGCTGAGCAAACACACAAACACACAGACACACAAACACACAACACACAGACATGGAGGAGACAAACCTGTCGATGTTTCCAGACGCTCTCGTCCATGTGTGTTAAAGTTCGTCCACGTTTCCTCACACGAGTCCATTCTCCTCCACATCAGTCTGATCAGGGAGCGCTGCTGCAGACAAGCTGCTCTGATGATGAAGAGTAGGTGGTTCTTACACTTCATCCTCCCCCTACACACACACACACATACACATACACATACACACACACACAAATACACACACACACACACCAAAAAGCCATCTCTTAATGGCAGTGAAATCCCCTGGATGGAGGGAGGGAGGGAGGGAGGGAGGGAGATGGGCAGGATTACAGAAGTAAAGCAAAGCTTTTAGATCAAACCACGATGCAGAGCGGTAACTTAGAAACACACAGATTACACACACACACACACACACACACACACACGCATGAAGTTGGAAGTGAAACTAGTGAGGAATGCAGATGTTGACGTGGATTAGAGGATCATCTGATGACAGAGAAGATCAATACAATTTGTTAAATAAGATTATTTTCTTTCTCCACAGAGACGAGTCTGTTCCTGACACACACACACACGCGCACACACACACACACACTCTGACACACACTCTGACACACACACTGGTTTTATCTCTGGATCTGTTTCTCTCTTATCTTGTTCTTGGTTCTCGGTGTTATCACATGAACCATCAGTTCTAAACAGAACCTCTGAGAACACACGTGTCTGAGAGTGTTGCACAAACACACAACTCTTTACAACCTGGAGAACATGATGTTCCTGCTGGGAACCGACTTTTCACATTCAAGACCTGTTTGTTTTTGGTCGAATGCTCTGAACGCTTCGGAATCAGGTGAATGAACCTGAAGAGAAGCTGTTTCCTTTGTAGGCTCTTGTGTCTGAAGGCATTTTGTTTCTCTTTGGAGTCATTTTGAGTCTTTGTGTAAAGTTAACACTTCATACAGAGGCTCAGGCCCTGTGCCCCCCCGTGCCCCCCCGGCCCCGTGCCCATTCCTTCAGGAGTTCAGACTTTGAACGTCCCTAAAACCTTATTTTCAAAATGACACAGAAATTACACAACAGGGTATTAATGGGTGTTCGTGGCTCGGCGGTTATGAAACCTGCTCAGCACATTAGAGACCATGTGACCTTTCAGGAAAAACCCTCCTAAGAACTGGGGTGAACTCGTTCTTCCTGCAGAACGAGCGACAGGAACCGACGCTGCTGTTCACAGCCTGAAGAACCTCCTGCTGACACAGGAAGGTTCAGCTGATGAGAATAAAGAAGACGTCACTTGGTCGTTCAGGCCACATGTTCACCACCTCTCTGCACATCTGGCTTCCCTGACAGCTGTGGGACATCACTCTGGATTGGGGTCGTCTGGTGGTCGGCTCACCGGGTCTGACTCCACATCACCGTTACACAATTCCTCTCCTGAACTCAACACGATTTATTTTACTGTGTTCGGGGCCTCGTCCGTTTGTCGTCTTTTACACCAACATGGAAAAAACCTGCAGCTTCAAACCAGTTCATGTTTCGACTTGATCTTCAACGAACCTTTTCAGTCATTTTTAAATAAAAGACAAACGCGTGTTGGGTAAATAAATATGGACGACACGTCTCTTCCTCCAGCCGCACAAAACAGGAAGCCAAAATATCCTGGTTACAGGTGACGCCATTTTGTCTTCAGTCTTGACATCCCAACGATACAAGTACTCGACCAATCAGGAGTCAGTCTGTGTTTATATCAAATAACTAATTAGAACCAAACCGATGAGAAACATTTGAACAGTGAGATAAGAACATTTACTTTAAATCATTTGTTTGGTCCATGTCCCATCTGCCAACATGGAGGGGGGCCGACAGCAGCCTGCCACCAGGGGGCGATTAAGGGCTTCACTCTTAGATGCCATGTTGTCGAATGGCTTCATTAATCTTAAAGTGTATTTAATGTTTTGATCTTTGACACTTGTGATATATTCTAGTTATAAACTAAATTTGAATTAAATAATCAGAAAAAAAAAGTTCTGTGATTTCCAAATCTTCACGTTTATATTTTCTTTGACCATTTGTTGATGTAAATATTGTTTTAATATCTTAAGTTTTATTTCTCCCTTCTCTTCTGGATGAGACATTTTGCTTTGTGAACATGAACATATTTGGTTTTCATGTTCTAACGTCTCAGATGATTAACAACTCAGGTTTTTAAAAGAAAAACAAACGTCGGCAGGAAAATAACACACCCGACACAGATGAGTTGACAAATGAAATCCTTTATATTTTTTGTCAAAAAGAAATTGAGCTCGTCCAGTCTATATCAAATTGAGTTTTGCCGCCCGGCCGCCCTGAATCCACACAGGGCGGCAGGCCGCGTGCTACAGGTCGTCTCTGCACAACTACAGTAAAACAGGTCTTCAGGAAACATGCTTGATTTTTCCAGATACTTTTGCATTCAAACATTTTATTTGGGTAAAATCATACAATTGCACAGCTGAGTATTTTCCCATGCAGTGCAGGAGCCTAGAAGCTAATACAGAAAGCAAAGTCTACATCTAAAGAGCTCCAGGGTTCTCAAGAGAACGTGGAGCGGGTCTCGGGTTCTGCCTGCAACAACATGCAAAACCAGAACCTCCCGTTCAGAGCCGCGGTTGCTGCGGGTCAACGCTGCAGACCTGCTCCACGTCCGGAGAGAACGCCAGAGACGTCATATGCAAATACAACAATGAGAATAAACCACATGTTTGTTTCTTTAAGGATTGCCATGTGCCAGACATTCACTGGAGAAAAATAATCAGGTCAAATTAGAGTAAAAAAATCAATAATGCACACAATTGGAGAATCTGAACACTTCTGCATTTATATTCTTAGGAAATTTATTTGCTCTTGACAGCTTTATTCCAAACCTTGGCATGTTTGTTCAATTCCATTTCAAATTTTGTTGATCAATTGTTATTATCGGATAGAGATGACTGGCCCCCGAGAAGGCCCCGAAAACAGCTGTGGATATTATTTACCGAGTCCAATGTATCTTAAACATTAAAAAGCTCACACTACCCCGAAATATATAAATTTCACGCATACAGGTGACATTCAACATTCAAGTGCCAGTGTTTTTGTACTGTCTTTTGGTCAAGTTTCTGAAACTTTCAAAGAATCACTTTGAGGCTTACAAAAATAAATATTTGTCAAAAATGCTTAATAAATTACACAAAACTAGCAGCAAAAGTAGAATCTAGAAATCTGTGCAAATGGCTAAATTCCCCCCCGACTGCTAAATCCCCTGGTCCCAAATAAATCCTGGTTTTAACGTTGAGAACCCTTCCCCTTTGTAAACAAGCTGCGTTTTCACTATCTCCTCACACACAATATTTGGAAGCTTAAGGACACATAGTCAAGACATCTATATAAAACTCTAGATGTGCAATAAAAGAACTTCTGTAAAACTTGATGGACACGACGCACAAGGGCCTACACACCTAAATCAAGTAGCACCATTCAATCTCAAGTTCTCAACACTGTCAGTGCATCAGCTTTTAGTTCAATTTCTTCAAAAATAAAAATGTTCAAGGCACAACACACCCAATGAGAAAATAGGGAGCGTTTAGAAGTGAAACGCTCCGTCACCTCCTCTCGATGGCTGCTCCTCTGCGAGAGGAAAAGCCTGCTCTGGCTCCGCAGAGCCACAGATTTATTTTTATCCACGTCTGAGCAGATGAACTCCTAGAGGACCTGACAGTACGTTAATGCTCCACACAGGAAGTGGACGCTCCGTCTTTGGCCACCTCCACAGTTACACTACGCAGCAATGAAAACCAAAGCCACGGTCGACGGCGGTGCACCAAAAACGGCGCCCTCCCAAAAACGCCTACCCCCCCGCCCCAGTACCCCTACCCCCAGTGGTCGGAGCGCTGCTCTACCCGCTTCGTTCCTCGCTGTTAAATTGATAAACCTCAGTGATCATTCAATGCCTGTCTCTTAAAGATGAACCATGCCTCCAACGCAGCTTGAAAAGAGAAAACGTTTGTAATTAAGTTAAGCCTGCGACTCAGTTCACGTGTCCTTCCTCCTTGACCAAAAAACAAAACACTTGCAAGCGTAGAATACCATCTGGGCCTCGTGGTCGGGTCAGTAAACACTAACGCCACGCTGAGCCCCCCCGATGCTGTGGTCCATTATGCAGCCATTTTGAACTTCACTTTCAAGATGGCAGGCATTTTTTGTTTTGATACATATTTGTAGAGAAACAATTAAAAAAAAAAAGTTTTCAAATTTGCACACACCTGCACCAAAATGTCGCAAGTAAAAATAAACAAAAAACACCGCCCACTTAACGTAGCTAGCACTTGGTAACATACTAGCTGCCATAACACTGTCAAGTCAATTCAAAAATGTGGAGTAACAAGTTCCAGCATCGATTAATGTTAAACCTCAGCGATAGTTGGCACTGAGCTTAATGACGTCTGTGTTTCTTAAGATTACGATAGGAATGGATATTTCAAAGTCTACCATATCCGTAAGAAGGAGCCTGTCCAGGATAGAGTGAGCAAAAAAAGAAAAAGAAAGGAAATGTAACTTTGTCCCTTAGGATTAAAATACGGTTGCTTCACAGAGTGGCCCAGTTTGGATCAATAGTAATGGCTCCAGTAGCTGTTTGACTATAGAAAAGGCTACGTGATGTTCCTGCAATAAATTTGAAGTTCAAATGGAATCATGATTCCCGGGAACAACATTGCCCCAGTATTTGCCAAGGTTTGATTAAGTCCAAGCTTATTTTACCTTTCTAATATTTTTCACCAAACTAAACAGTAAAAACAAATTTAGAGCTCTTGGCCATGTTCATCTGGTGAAATGAAAACATAGATTTCCTGTTTAAATTCAAAAGGCACAGTACATTAACATACAAATGATCCTCAGGTTATTCAATCAAGTTTTTCTCCCCCCCACAAAAAGAACAAAAATACTTTGAACAATGAAAGTCCGAGGTTGCTGTCGGACAATGCATGTCAGCATCCATGCTCACTCTGAGGTGCGCAAATCTCTGCGGTCTCCGGTGCGTTGCACGTGCTGGTGACTTTCCTTTCGCGTCGTGCTGCACTTCCTTTTTGAGAGAAGCGAATGGCAGAGAACCAGGGTTGGTAATGTACTGTGTGTCAGTGAAGCTACACAGGGAGGGTTGTTATGGTCTGGCTTGAGTTAACATGTGGTTTCCATTGGGTTTGGTTGGCATGGCAACCTGTTCCTTAGGCGACTAGTTGCCCCACCAATCCACGCTACCAGAGTTGCTGTAGTTTCCTCCATAGCTGTCGTTGCCGTAGAAGCCACCGCCGCCGCCACCACCACCGAAGCCACCTGCGGAGGACAAGGTCAAAGGTCAGACTCCTGGAAAACGACTTTTTAAATATCTGCTGATAATTTGGCCACTTGGGGCAGCAGACAATACAAACAGAAGAACATGAACACACAGAGCAACATGATCATGTACGTGGATCCATGAATAATTATTACAAGTCTTTTTGCTCCATTTTTGTTCCCGATCACTCCTGGGACAGATCATCACAACCACAAACTTTATTTTCACCTCGTCATTCAATTCACTTGTTATGAAACTGATGATTAAAGCTATTTTAAAGATCATAATTGGCAACTTTGTCGTTGCTGTGGTGTTTGAGAACTGAAGCACTAAACAATTCCAGTTCTACACTTGATTTGATTGATGGTTTTCAGTTGACTAATGTGAGAAACAGATTTTTCCTTACCGCCGCCAAAGCCACGGCTTCCTCCAGGGTTTCTCCCTCCACGGCTGCTAGCGAAGGTTGCAGCGCCACCGGGCGTCTGACGGTAATCTCTAGCTCCGAAACCGCCTGAGAACCTGAACAAAAGAAGTTTCGTTTATGTTATGGTCGAGAATTTCAGAAGCTACAAGTTGTAAAACCTTAACTTTGTGAACAAAAGATAGGTGGAGCCTGCGTGGCCTCAGACTTCCACCTGACGAGGTTCTAGCGTTCTGAAACTGAATTTGTTGCTCTGAGTGACCGTTACCTCTTGGAGCGTCCACGGGGGTTGCTCTTGTGCTGGTGCTCGTAGGCGAGACTCTCAAGCCAGGGGGGAACCTCCTGCTTGGCCTCCACCAAGATGTCCAGCAAGTCTTTGGTTATGTTGCTGTTTTTGTCGTTAAAGAACGACGTGGCCAGACCTGCACAAAGCAGAGCAAGAGAGGTTATTTTCAGCCGCTGTAAGATTCATGTTCATAACAGCATCAGAAAATAAAAATAAAAGTGTCTTACCAAGGTTGCCCACACGTCCCGTACGGCCGATACGGTGAACGTACTCCTCAATGTCACTGGGCAAATCAAAGTTAATGACATGCTTCACATTGGAGATGTCCAGACCTCGAGCAGCCACCTGGAAAAGCAGATTTATTTTAAATGTGAGAATCAGATTATAGAGAAACAAAAAGTCCAAGTTTCTTTTAATGTCCATAGTCATGTTTATAATGGAACTTGAGTAAATAAGTAACGTTTCCAATTTTGTAAATTTTTGATGAAACCAATCAAATGAAAAAGTATATTTATAAGAGAAAAAAAACATGCAGCCCTTTTGGAATATTTCATGAGTTAGTTACAACATACCATGAACATGCTTAAACTTTTGTTCAAAGAAAATAGAGATTTAACTTTATGTCCTCGTGTTGAAACTCAATATGCAATAAAGAGAAATAGTTATAACATACAGCTGTAGCCACTAAGATGGGGCAGCGTCCGGATCGGAACTGATTCAGGGCCTCTTCTCTGTCTCTCTGGGATCGGTCCCCGTGGATGCTGGTGCAGGCGTAACCTTCGTGGTACAGAAAGTCCTCCAAGGCATCGGCTCCCTTCTTGGTTTCCACGAACACCAGAGTCAATGACGCTTTTGCTGTTTGTGCAGAGAATAAAGAGGATGAGAACCAAGAGACCGGCGCAGAATTGAAGGGCAAGAAACGGGAAGAATCCATAAGTGGGAAAAAGGATATAGATGAATATCTGAACTAAGATGGGAAAGCAAAACTGTGACTGGAAAGGCCTGAAAATCCAAGATCATGAAGTAAATCAAACAAATGAACTTAAAAATGGAGACAGGGGCTGAATAAAAAGCTCAACCATTAACTGATCACCCAAGATTCAGATTCTCGAGTTCATAACTTGAAACCAACTACAGCCAAGTATGTGTCTGTATTAGTTTCCTTTGTGTAGTGGCTGTTCTTTGGAGGTTGGGTGGTTTTAAGAAACAGGTCTGCAACATAAAATAATGCACAGGCACAAGATGCACGGCATTTAATGTTTGTAGAGGTCAATAAAATGTCTAAATTAGAATCAGAGCACATATCGGCCTCTAAATTCCTCCAAATGTATCTGATTCTTTGACATTAAGATCACGGAATAATTATCTGGGATTAGGGTGAAAATCATCTAATCTCACTGTTAAAGTGACGCACACCAATATCTAATGAGTTCTGTCCTGACCAACATCACAGCCTTAAACAAAGTTTGGTGAAGATCTGTTCACTCATGCTTGTGTGATCTGGCTAACAAATAAACAAACGGGGTGGAAGCAATCTCATTGGTGGAGGTAAAACATTAAAAAAAGGTATCGTCTTTGTTATTTAACGAGACGTTGTCTGAACCTGATCTACAGAAACAGTTGGGGCCTTTAAATCTGTCACAGACACATGATTCATGGAAACTGAGCTTTCTCCACAACCACCAGACAACATGGTCGTGTTGAGCCTCACTGGTCACGATCCTACAAGCAGACTTCCTTTGCAGTTCGGAGAGGTCAGAGGATACTATGCAAGGTTAAGGCATCATCAATCCTACTAGTTCTTCTTGTAAATGAAGATTAAAAATAAAACATAAAAACTGAGGCAGCATGTCAAGCAGGAGAACAAAGGGAAAGAATGGGCAGTGATGTTTCTGGCTTGTGGGTCAGAATGGAGTTATGGTACGTTCACACTTACCCGGTTTCTCTGGGGTCTCTGTCTCCTCACTGGGAATAACTAAGATAAAACCAAACCGGCCGGTAAACATGAGGCTTCTCAGTAAGTACATACACAGCTTTAGATCATCATGAGACGCACACCCCATTAAACACGACATGTGGTTCACTACCTGCTCACCCAGCATGATATTCTGGGTTTTGATATTTTATCTTTACTAGAACAAACAGCATTTACTAGCAGAGATTAACAAAATCAATATTAGCTCGATATGGTGCAGACTGACAAACACTGGTTGTTAGAGTCTAATGTGACATTCCAGGGCAGAAAATACTTCGTGTTTTCTCTTCTCACCTGTGGCGTTGAGCAGATCCAAGAGGAAGGACCTCTTGTCATTTTCTTCCACCCAAACCACCTTCTGGGTGATGTTTTCTGAAGTGGAACCAACGCGACCCACCGCCAGGAAAATGTAGTCCTCCAGGAAATCACGAGCCAGAATCTACACAAGCAAACAAGCCCGATAGTGAAGTATACATATATTTATGACAATAAACAAGATTCTGTAGACTTGAGTGACTTGTATACCTGGATCTCCTTAGGGAAGGTGGCACTGAACATCATGGTCTGACGAATGCCTTTAGGTGGCATCGTATCCTGTTCCACAATACGTCTGATCTGTGGCTCAAAACCCATGTCCAACATGCGGTCAGCCTCGTCCAGGATCAGGTAGCTGCACAGACACATTAAGCTTAGTTAAACATTTTACACAGATTTAATCAATTGCCAAAATTAATCAAGTGTGAGTAGTTTCAGTTGAATCCTTTTCATAAAGCCCGGTGTTATACTTACTTGCAGTAGTCCAGACCGATCTTGCCCCTCTCCATCATATCGACCAGACGTCCAGGTGTGGCCACAAGAAGATGACAGCCTCTCTCCAGTTCCCTGATCTGTCCACCGATGTCAGCTCCACCATAAACTACGCAGGGACGCACACGAGAGCGATAGGCAACCTACAGAGTGGGAAGAAGAACAATTAAGCTTCAAGATGTCCATTTATTCAATGTGGTCCATTCTATGATAGTGTATTGGCTCCTTTCAAACTAAATTCAAGTTTGTGATGTGTTTTAAATTGGTGAGTGCATCAGCTTCTGAAGGAGTATCTCCTTGAACAGCCCAAGGAGATCCAGTAATAATAGGTTAACATCTAAGAGCACTATTGTTTATTCTCTGGCACCAAGTGAATTAACCATGGCGAGTCAGTCTGTGTTCCTGCAGAGTGAGAACTCACCTTCCTCGCCTCGTCATAGATCTGCAAGGCCAGTTCTCTGGTCGGAGCCAGGACCAGGGAAAGCGGGTACTGTTTACGACGGCCGTACCTTCCGTTGTCCTGAGGATAAAATAAATAATCTTTACAAGAAGCCAAAAGGGTAGAGCAGGATGTGTTCATTATTGTCTTGGCTCTGTACCTGTCCATTCTTGGCGGCCTGCAGAGCTTCTCCTGGTCCTTCGGTGAAGATCTGACTCAGCACGGGTAGCAGGAAGGCAGCAGTCTTGCCAGAGCCTGAAACACAGCAGGGATCAGGCAAACCATAGATCTAAGAGTACACTGACCTTTTGCTTTGTCAGGGTAAATTAATACAGAAAAGGCCACAATGAGCACAGATTCAAAGAATATAGAAATACACACCAGTCTGGGCGCAGGCCATCAGGTCTCTTTTGGACTTGATGATGGGGATAGCATATTTCTGAACGGGGGTGGGACGGGTGTAGCGACTCAGGTTGATGTTCGCCATGATAATCTCCCCCAATTCCACATCATGGAACTACAGAAAAAACACAGACCATCAGTAAAGAAATGAAAATTGTTTCAAATGATTTAAGTTTGGCCAGAAAATGAACAAGCAATGATGTACAGACTTACACTATCAATATGAGGCGGGGAGTTGGCCCCAGTGGCCTCCACAGGAATATCGTCATATTTCTCAAAATTTATCCCAGTGTTGCTTGCAGAAAAAAGCTCCCTAGAAATAAAATGTTTGATTAGTTCCGGACGAATGCAGACAATAGGTGTATGGTTTTTTATTTATTTATGAGCAGAATCTTTCTCACGCTTCCAGACGCTCATTAGGAGGAGTCTGCTTGGACCAATCCTCATCTCTGGACTCCTCCCAGCGGTTGTTTCCTCCACTTGAGAAGCCTCCGCGCTCATATCTACACAAACACATTAGATATTAGGCACCATAGATAGTTATCAGTGTGTACAAACTAGCAAGCTAACAGCTAAACTCTTGTCAGAGCATATTACTGATTTCAGTTTGTTGCAATGGAAATACTCATCTTTATACAAATTATAACATAAGAAATACAGTATATAGTCCTGTCAGATTACAAACCAAAAGACAAACAGAAAATGTAGAAGCTTCACACACCTTCCCCTGGAGCCGCCGCCGCCGCCTCCACGCTCATTGAAGAAGGTCGACTTGGACCTACTATCAGTGCGTCCCCCAAAGCTGTTGTAGGCAGCGTCCCTGGGAGCTCCTCCCCAGTTGCCGTCTTTGTTTTCAAAACCGCCAACTCCTGCAATGAACGGAAACGCACCTGTTAGCTACAACTAGGTTTCCCCTGTTTAAATTAACCGTTGATCGTCAGACGATGTCACTTTCTTACCTAAGTGGAGTTTTCTGGGTTCTCTTTAAAGCAAAATTGCCAGGAGTCGTTCAAAGACCATCAAGGCATTCAACTTAATTTAAACCTAAGTGCAATTCTTAACTTTCTGAAAGTCAGTTATGTTTATATGAACAGCTCAAATGTAATCCTGTAAAATCAAGGGTGGGGGAGGGCAAGGTTTCCATCTAAGGCTACACTGTCACCATGCTACAGCTTAAGTCAGACATATTAAAGCATGACAGGTTTACCCCACCTGCATTTTGCAGTGGTTGATTAAAGGA
The DNA here is from genome assembly GCF_022539355.2 of Hippoglossus stenolepis. Classification (NCBI taxonomy): domain Eukaryota; kingdom Metazoa; phylum Chordata; class Actinopteri; order Pleuronectiformes; family Pleuronectidae; genus Hippoglossus; species Hippoglossus stenolepis. Next base: position 1,261,753 of record NC_061495.1, on the reverse strand, counting down.
GCCTCCACCCCTGTTACCACGGTAGGCACCGCGCCCACCTCTATCATTGCGAGGGGGTCCGCGGCCTCCATATGACCCATTAGTGCGATTGTCGTGGAAACCATTCACAAATCCGTTGCTACGTCCTCCGTCCCACCCAGGTGAGTCTTCATGAGACAAGAGACAGAGAAGCGTGTGAGGAGAAGAATAAACTTCAACATGTTTATCAAAAACAATGTTACTGGAACTATTGTCTTTATGTGCTGACCTGTTTTCAGCCTAATATATCATATCAATATATGTAGACCCTGGACTGAAAGTTTGCAACAGTTGTGTCAAGGGTCAAATGTATTTCATTAAATACAAGAGAAATTTCTACAAGCTCTACCTGTGCAAGAGAATTGATAGATATTTATTATCTTATTATTTAAGGTAGAATATTAATTTACCACCCTGGCTTTCTCTGAACTAAGACCTACTGAGCCCCGTCTCTTCCTGTATGAGACATTTACCACATTGATCTGCCCAGCTGTGGACACTGGCTGTGTCATCGTTCCCATCGGTGGTCACACAGTTATCAGTGCAGACTGAGGAGGCTGGTGGGGGAGGGGAGGTGGGACAATGACGGTTAGCACGCCTTACAGCGGCAGCGCTAAGTAGCAGAGGCTGAGACACGTTAGCATCTAGGAGCAGGCCAGCCGCACAGATTTAGTCTCCGATTATTCACGCTTGAGTCAGCCAAGGAGGCCGATTCTAGATCTGTGGTCAGGATCTTAACTTGCACCTGTCAGACAACAGGTAAGTTTGTCCATTTTGGTGCCACCTACAGGTAAGCACAAGCCTTGTAATGCTTCACAGACACACTGATCAATGTACTGTAGACACGTCCACAACTGGGACCAGTTTACAGTGTTTCTTTTGTCTCCGATATTGATCCGAGTAAATACACCAATAGCAGGAAATTGAAAAATGCCAAGCACTTACATTGTAAACAAATTTACATCATCTGCATCAAAGAGGGAAATAAACCTCACTTCCAGAAGACTTGCCTGTCAAGTCGAAACACTCATATCAAATTGAGGCTTTACTTGAGAGAGTGCATCGATTTACTAGAAAAATACTAAATCAGGACTTGTGGTAGAATTTAGTCACTCAGTCAAGCTTGAGACAAAAGTGACGCATGAGCACTATGCGAACATGGCACAGCACATCATGCAGCAGAGTCAGAGCGTAACTTTGTAAAACAGCAGTGCAGATAACTTCACACCCAAGTACAAGAGTGATGCATGTCACACCTTGAATAAGAAACACTTGCTCTTCAAATTATCTATAATGTTGCCTTGGCTTGTAGAAACGTCACAAAAAAACCCGCTGTGGGAGAGTCTTGTGTCCAAGTCATGTTGAAACGGTCACATCACTTGTAGCATATAAGGGCATTAGTTTATAAACCACTAACTAGTTTCGCATTTACTTAGTGAGTTGAATTAACTATTCAGGTCAAAATACCGTTTTGACAGTTTTGGGTCTCACGAGTATGATCTACAATTGATGCAGCAACTGCAACATTTCTTGGGAAAAGAAGAATGCATCTCCCACGTTTCCTGTCCTGATGCAGCTTACTGTCCCATTTCAATCACACCCCAAGTCTAAAGATGCTGAACACCGTCACAAGTTCCAACACTACACGTTGGCTTCAACAATCTGTTTGGCTGAGAACTTTTCCAGCTCACTATCATCCATTAAATACAGTGAGATGCCAAAAAGGATCGAGTGCTCAACCAATCAGTCGCAAATGTCAACGATAAGAAAACACGATTATCACCCTGATTTGAAATACCCATCAGAGAAAAAGACTGATGCTACAGGTGAGGAGAATTCAAATCATGTGCCATGGAGGTGAGAGTTTGTGCAGGTTTCTCTTCCACCAGCGAATGTGCTGGTAGAAATCACCGGTTATTAAAAAAGCCTGCACACGCTCAGGTTCAACTTTCTGGTTTATGTCAGAAATAAAGCTACATGGTCAAATGTGGAAGTGAGAGATGAGTTATTGATGTGTGAATGAATGTCAGCAGAAATGTGAAGCTCAGTTTCTCTGCAAAGTTAAACACCCGTCTAGATTTCTGTACAGAAGTGTTAAAGGCATAAGCATGTTGGTGCAGAGCGATAAGGAAACAGGTTAACAGCTGACCCCATTGTCTCATTATTAGTAGACAGTCACACCGGTGATGCAGCACAGAGTCTTTCAAACGACACCACCGACATGCATCATAAGCAACTTCATCTGCAAAGCTTTGATAAATGCGGTGTTAGGCCCAGACTTCTGCTGCTTTTTGTGACCATGACAAGCAGGGGCACATTGATTACGCCCTAAGAGTCCAGCTCTCTACACTGAAACTCTGCCAGCGAGTAGATGGCATGGCATGCAGGTAGAGGTCAAGGTATACCACATCTGTTTCGCCAGCCCCCACTGTAGGCATGGTAAAAGGCAAGCTCTTGATAGGCCAGTCTTGGGTAACCTGAGCAAAAGTAGGGAAGCAGGCTATAAAAAGACTCACCCAATATTTCTGGCTCATGCAGAATGAGTGTTGGGCTTGACTTTACACTAATAGTTACCAATCTTACAGTCATCCCATCCTGACGTAAAGTTATTGCTCTGCCTTTGCTGACACTCTGCCTGCCATGGTTGTGGGCACTGCTTAGGAGAAACTTGGGGAACATTGCAGGTGAAATATGGGCTTGAGTACACAGTGGCAAAATCATGGTCTAGTATGTGCAAGAGAATTAACTCCTACAACCTAAAGGATATGGTTCATTGTGACTGCAAGCATTCCAGCAGAGAGAAGCACATCAATTAATCATGGGCCCATCATTAACTTTTACTGTGAAGTGCTTGGGTCTACCAAACCCTCCAACCCTTTGCACTGGCTTTGCTGGTGTGTAAAATAGCCATTTCATGCATCTGGAAATGCAGGTTGCCCTCAGCAAAGCAGACAGAAGGGACTTACAGAGATTTACTGGTGCCACTGAATAACCGCACTGTCTACCAGCGGAATAAGCATTTCCTGCTGTGGAATAAGAAAACAGTAAAACGTGAAAAACGTCAAGTGTGCAATGACACAGTACCATGAATTTTTTAAAAGACTGAATATTTCAGCCAAAAAACATGTCTTCATTTAAAGCCTTTAAGAGGCTAAGCAAATACCTCAAACTAGTTAAAGACACAAGTCTTAGATGTGAATATTGATAACACCCCCCCCCCATATATCCCTGTATCAGTCAACAGCGAACACTCGTTTTCACACGGGAGACTTTGCACCAGGAAGAGATTACTTGCAACTCTGCAGGTTTTACAATTTTGAAAGTTGCCTCTCTTATGAGCAGTTGGACATTTCAAGGCTGCGCCCACTTTACAGACTCGTCTCATTTCATCTGTGCCAAAATAAGGCGTCAGGCACAGAATCAGAAATCACAATTGAAATTGCTTTGTCTCCCAATTCTTGGCTCAAAGTCAGAGTGTCGTTGGTCTGGTGTGCAACAAAAGTTGCCGCTTTGTTTTGGCTGACAAAGATCAATGTGTTGAATTTCGTCTGGTTAGCGCCCCACCACTGTATTTCTCGTGGGTGCTTGCTTATGCCATGCTCTGGTGGGCGTTCTACACCGAACACCACAAGCCAAGCCGGTGTCGGTGCGACTGGACGAGCGGCTCAGTGACGGAACTCACCGTTTTTTGGAGCCTCTCTGTTCCTCAGGTGAGGTGGAATGTAACGCCCTGGAGAGGAGGAAAATCAAGTCAGGTGTCAGCTACAACTAAACCCAGGAATTAACTTCACCAAAGACAGACGGTATGACAAATCATTATATAGTGACAGAAAATCAACTCTAATTCCAATTTGAACATCTTGTACTTATACATTTGTAACTCAACTAATGACCAAAGCATAAATAAAAAATAGTTTGATTTGCTTTATTGTATTTACGTTTTTATAAAATCTAGTTTTACTTACGGCCAGTTCCTCCGCCTTGTCCGTCAGCAGAGTTCAAGTCTAGGGCAGCGAGCTGCAAAGAGGAAACGGTTGATACACACAATTACTATGGTGTAAATAATATGTTACATATATAGCAATCAATAAGAAATGACGCATGGTGCATCGTGCCGGTTGGAACAAAGCTGTACAACTTGTTCTGATGGAATAGAGGCCGAGCAGCTCGAGTCAGTTCAAACAACTTGCACAGGTTCAGACGCTCCTGAGCTTCTACAGCTGCACTCGAGATGAACACGGCCGGAGACAACGTGGTTTGAAACGTCTCCATCACCTGCTCGGTGAAGAGCCGGTGAAGAGCCGGTGAAGAGCCGTGTCCACGCAGATTCCACTGACTCCGAGGCTCCACCGGCAGCTCAACCTGTTCGGTTTCAAACCGTCAGCACAACGAGGCTGCGTCGCTTTCACGTCACACAACAGAATCAGGAAACCGCTGACTAATTAAAAAAAAAAAAAAGACAAAAAAAAGTGCGATTATACAAGAAACCACCGACCGTGGATTACCGTGTATAACCGACCGAACGCGAGATGGCGGGTGTTTGATTTGCGTCGGGAGCTTTTATCTTCAGGTTAAGTTTAGTCGCTCAAATCCGCTGCCAACATTTTTTCCTGCGCCACGTTTCAGGCTGAGCAGGCCCGATGCTAGCCGGCTAGCACGGGACACCGGCCGGGTGGGACATGTTAGCTAACCCGTGTCCGGCCCCAGCGAGTTAAAACACGGCATCGCGACCTCTACGCGGCCACTCGGTCACCAAGCGACGGCCCGTCGTCAGAAAGAGGGGAAGAAGTGTCCGTGACGCAGGCTCCGTTCTCCGGCGGCGACGAGCTCCGCCATCGCAACCTTCTCTCCGCCGACTCCATTTTAGCGGCGTTAGCTTAGCACAGCTAGCGGCTCGCTGCGCGTCGAAACGTCGTCAGGAAGCCGGAACAAAAGAGCGAGAAACGGGCTGAAAAGGCAGAAACGGTGCGAACTCACCTGCTGATCTAGACCGTGTGGATTATCAATGACCACATGACTCATAACTAAAGAGAGACGTGGGGATTAGTTCTGAGGAGAAAGGGTTTTCTTTGTTAGCGCCGCCGGCTCCGATCAGACGTGATGGCGCTGCTTCTTCTCGGTAAGAACTGGAGTGAACCGGTATCTAAGTGAACTGGGATGTTAGCGGGACTTTAAATAAATAAAAGTTCTGGTTGTAGCTGTGGTTCCGTGAGGATGCTGAGCGAGACGCGTCACGATGAATGGACCGAGGAGGAATGAGACCCGGAGCTCAGGTAGCGCGAGATATCAACCGCGTGACGTCAGCCCGGACCGCAGCTATCGCGAGAGTTCACTTCCCCTTTGGTGGTGTGACGCACATGAAGATGATCAACGTGTCTGGACCTGATCTGAGACCAGTACTAACCTGAAACTGATCTGAGACCAGAACTGTACCTGAAACTGATCTGAGACCAGAACTGAAACTGATCTGAGACCAGAACTGAAACTGATCTGAGACCAGAACCCGACCTGAAACTGATCTGAGACCAGAACTGGACCTGATCTGAGACCAGTACTAACCTGAGCTGAGAGCAGAACTGAAACTGATTTGAGACCAGAACTGAAACTGAAACTGATCTGAGACCAGAACTAAACCTGATCTGAAGAAAGAACTGAAACTGAAACTGATCTGAGACCAGAACTGGACCTTAAACTGATCTGAGATCAGAACTGGACCTGAAACTGATCTGAAGACAGAACTGAAACTGATCTGAGACCAGAACTATTACATTAAAGCTGGATTCAATGAGAAACTACTTTAATTAGATGCAATACAACAACAGAAAGATGCAAAGCTTCCACAAATAGATTCAAATTAATACAAAGATACAAAACTACCACAACGAGGGAATAAATGACTGTACAGATACAAAATGACCACAGACCGACAAAAAACAACCACAAACAAACACAAATTTTAACAAATACCTACAAAATGACTACAGTGATATATATAACTGCAGGAATACAAAATGACCATAAACAGACACAAAACAATCACAAAGAGATGCAACCTGTCACAAATACATGGAAAAGTACCAGAAATACACAAACAACTACTCCACAGAGATGTAAAACTACCACAAAGAGACACAAAACCCCAAAAGATCACATGCAAAACTAGCATAGTGAATCAATAATAACCATAGAGATACCAACGACCACCTACAGACACAAAACAGACACTGACACACAGAGTTTGCCACAAATTGATGCAAAACTAATTCACAGAGATGCTAAATGACAACATGAGGCAAAACGACCACAAACATGCAATAGATGAGGTAAACAATAACCACAAACATGAAGACAACGACCTCAGAGAGACAGAGAAGTTACATAAAGAGGAACAAATTAACATAGAGATACAAAATGACCAGGATAAGGATTCACACGGTTGAAGATTCAACACAAAAAGATGCTAAAGGACTTTAAAGTGAATCAAAACAACCACAGAGACGTGTGTAGTCATCTCGTGTGTCTTTCAGTTTGGGTTTCTTGTTCATATATATATATAAAATGAGTGTATATATATAAAATTAGTGTGGGGGGGGTGTTTTTTTTTACAGTAGCCAGGTTTCTATTGTGTCATAATCTGTGCAACACAAAGCTGCAGATCAGAGAAGCCTTTATTATCTGTGTGTATTAACAATGAACCACAACTTGTTGAGAATGTGTGGCCGACCCTCCTCTAACCAAACAGCGTCAGATGTCCCTGAAGGTCACAAAGGTCAAACATAAGCTCAGTTAAAGCCTCTCCGTCGACCCTCCCCCTCGCCGCCAGGTTTCTCTGGCGCTCTGCCCTCTGTTGTGCGTTCTCCAGCCTGTGATGCCTGTTCTTGTCATTTATCTCCTGCTGCAGCAGCCGACCATATGTCACTAGGATAAGTTAAACCAGAGGTAATTGGTTAGTAGGAGAAAGGTCAGCTTCTGAAATGACAGAGGAATCCCCCCCCCCACTGATAGTTCCTCATAGTTCTTTTAAATCCAGAATCGTTATTCAGTCGACGTGTTTCTGTCCTTCTGGTTGTGGAGAAAAGTATTACTTCTGCTTTATATTTCTATTTCTCACATTTCACAGAGAATATTTCACTTTTGACTCGACTACAGTTAACTGACAACTTTAATTATTTTGGATATTTAATTTATTAAAAATTGTTGAGGCAAATCATTTATTCAAATTATTAATTAAACAAATTATCTATAAGGAATCTGTATACTTATCTTTGGATTGCACATAAGAAACACAGCCTTCTATATATTATTTCTATTTTCATACTTATTATTCTTACTTAGTTTTCCCCTTGTGTCTCAACTTTCCTTGTTCTGCTGTCAATTGAAGATTTCCTCCAGAGAAGATCAACACAGGTAAATCTCATCTCATCTTATTAGTCGATTTGTACTTTTACTTCAGGTTCCAAACTTCCACCACTGCTACTTTTCCCTCAGTCACTGATCTGAGCAGCGTCTCTGTGTATTTTGACATCACTGTTTAACCCTCGTGTGTCGGCTCCGTGAGTCACGACCCATGAGTCACGGTGACGGACAGACACCGGGCTGCACCTTCTTCCTCCAAATATGTTGCTGAACTCGATCCAGAGCAAAGTAGGTGTGAGGTGAGAGCGGTTACATAAACACTTCCTTATATAATGTGTTTAAACTCCACACGAGCTCTGGTTTCTGTGAACATGTGATCTGTCTCAAATATTCCAAATAGAAAATGAAATATAAACTGACTTTTTGAAAACATGCTCCATGTTCTTGACACATTTATATCTCACACTAAACAGAGTGAATCTCTGCAGCAGCTTCAACGTCTGTTTTCAAACAGAAACAAAGGACGTTCCAGCTCAAACACTCAAACTCTGTAGATCTGGAACGTTTGAGTGACCACGAACCTTTGGCCACGTGACAGCGCCGCCATGTGGCTGCTTAGAGAACAGCACCTCTGAGTGACAATTCACTGGATTCAAATCAGACAACTTTATTGACAAACAGTAAAAAAGACAGTTATAAGAGAAATTCATTCACACGCGCACGCACACACACACAAACAGAAAGTTCATCTGTTGATTCTCCTCTCTCCCACGAGGCTGCTGTATCCCATAATGCACTGTGCAACGTCACCAGCCGAACATGTACTCCATCGCTTTGGAAACTATGCTGTTGTCCTTCCTGGGCGTCTGTCTGTCGGCTACCACCTGAAGACGGACACACAGAGGTTTATTTCTGAAGTTCCAAGTACAAATGAAAACAAATGCAGACTTTAAAATAGAGCCAGAGTGAGTCCTGGGGTCAGAGGTCACCTGGTAGTCGCTGCTGGAGCTCCTGTAGGCGGCGCTGAGCGGTCTGATGGCCGAGCGAGGAGTGGAGGGGAGGGCGGAGGAGAGGTGAGCGGAGACGGCTTCGCTGCTGTCCATCACACTCTGAGAGAGAGAGAGAGAGAGAGAGAGAGAGAGAGAGAGAGACGACTTCGGTCAGTTCAAGCTGTCACCTGATGAGTAGGACCAATCAGACGGCAGAGAAACGGACAAACGCCGGTAGGTAAACAGACACTGACCTTGTCTATACAGGGTTTCACTCCCACCATGATGGCATCACCAAACACTTTCCCATCCTTCGACAGAGCTTTTCTGGCCTGAAGCCTGGACTGATACTGAAGGTGCATCCAGTTACCAGGAGACGCCATCTGTCAACACATCAAGGTTTCTGTCAATACTTCAATGTTTCCTTTCATACTTCAATGTTTCCATTACTACTTCACCAATGTTTCTGTCAATATATCACCATTACTCTGTATGATCTGAGTTTCTTGAGTCCTACTCTACGTCGATTCACTGATCAAGGTGCCGACTTTGCTTTTTCAGCATCAGTGATGTGCCGTTAAAAAAGTTCCCTGGTCGCAGTGGTGAGACAAACATTTATCTGGTGAGTGTGTTTGATCGAGTTTCGTCCTCCACACTGACCTGAGATCACTTTACACTTTAACTTCAAACACCAACACTCATCACAAGTTATTGGAACCTGAACAGAATTGAAGTTTACTCTGTGTCATTGTGACATGGCTCAGTTAAGATTCTTTATAATGCACCGACTGAGAGGTTTCGTGTTCAGTTTACAGCTTCAGATGGAAACGTTAGTCTGGAGCCTGTGGGCTGCAGCCCCGCCTCTCACCCAATGTCAGCTGGGATTGGCTCAGCTCCCTGCGATGCTCACAGGATAAGTGGACGCATCAATATGACTTTTTCCATCCAGCGACTGATTCAGAAACCTAAACTGATCTGATATCAGTGCTCTCTGTCTCAAACGTTCAATAAATACCAAGCCTCAGTTTAACTCATGTGCAGGTACACAGACACTTGGACACCACAGACATGTAGGTGTTTTACTTCTGCTCAGAGGAGTGAATGTGCAGTTGGTGCAGTTGTAGTTCAGCGGCTGCGCCGACAAAACAAGTTGGTGAATATGCCGATGTCAGCACAGAGCCTTACATTCAGTCCAACACTTGCTCAACACTACGAGGATTTGTGAGGCTGTGAGAGACAACATCTTCCTTATTACACGTTTTATACCTGAGATTAAAGGTTTGAGAGCTCAGTTAACATGTGACCATCTTCAGACCTGTCTCTAGTTCATGTGACACAGTTTGTGCTTCAGCTTGTTGTTGCTGTGAACAGCTTCAGTCTGACAAACAATGACATCACATTTCGACTGTTCGGTGTTAAGTTGTGATGGCTTTGCTCAGGCAGCGGGTGGAGAACGCATCAAGACAACGAGGGACCTCACGAAGATAGAAGGGACTATGTTTGTGTTCCATCTCACCGTGTGTTTGAGGATGTTTCCATACTGAGCGAACTGCAGCAGGATGTAGGAGCCCGAGGCTGGAGGGAAACTAACACACACACACACACACACACACACACACACACACACACACACACACACACACACACACACACACTTATTATACTGCATAAACATGTACTGTGTACTTGTTTCATACTCTATTCAGCAGTGCATCAGTTTATTGAGGAATAAAAATACCCAAAGACGGTGACCCAGGTCTGATCCAGCTGATCGTCCGATGATAAAGATTCTCCCTGACTGTAAAACGGATCCACCTGAGCTGGAGACAGACACAGCTGCTGCACACCTGCAGAGAGAGAGACAGAGAGGACAGAGAGACGACAGAGAGGAGAGGAGAGACAGAGGACGAGAGAGACAGAGAGGAGAGGAGAGAGAGAGAGACAGAGAGAGACAGAGAGGAGAGGAGAGAGAGAGAGACAGACAGAGAGGAGAGAGAGAGAGAGACAGAGAGAGGAGAGAGAGAGAGACAGAGAGGAGAGGAGAGAGAGAGACAGAGAGAGAGAGAGACAGAGAGAGAGAGACAGAGAGGAGAGGAGAGAGAGAGAGACAGAGACAGACAGAGAGAGAGGGAGAGAGAGACAGAGAGAGAGAGAGACAGAGAGAGAGAGACAGAGAGGAGAGAGAGAGAGAGACAGAGAGAGAGAGAGAGACAGAGAGAGAGACAGAGAAGAGAGAGAGAGACAGAGAGAGAGACAGAGAGAGAGAGACAGAGAGAGAGAGACAGAGACAGAGAGAGAGAGAGAGAGACAGAGAGAGAGAGACTTACACCGAGTGGTCACTTTATCAGAAACACCTGCAAAGTCAGTACAACACTTCTGCCATAAACTATGTTTACAAAGTTGATAAGTTGAGCTGCTGCTGTTGACTTTGGCAGAAACGTGTAAATTCAAATGACAGATATTCTTCAAAATATCCAAGAATTGGCAGAATGAATATTGTTTTAAAGAATAATTGGCAGGTTGATAAATCTGATGATATTTGCTTGTTGTAGACAGAGACTTGAATCCATTGTGTGAGATTTAAGTACAGATCCAGTTCACGATCCTTTAAGAACAAATCCAACATTACGTTTACCTTTCTAATCTCTGTATTGTTCTTGTGTTGTTGAAGAGTTCTCCAGCTTTATACATGGAGGTCATAAAAAGGGAGGACAAGTAATCGATGTTAGTACTACTAGTGAGTTAGTAGTACCAGCAGTAGTAATATTATCAGTCTGTACCTGTTCCTGGAGTTGAGGCCTGACGTCCAGACAGAGGTGTGTGCATGACTGGAAAAGACTGAAGAGAGACGGAGAGAGAGAGAGAGAGAACATGGGTTTGGGTTTCGGAAGGTTTTGTATCGTTAGTTCTGAAAAAATCATCTGTTTCAAAGATGCATTTCCCTGAATGGAAAAACTGTGGAGTTGTGAGGACATTGAGTTGTGAGGACATTGATTTGTGCAGCGCCCACATCGTCTCTCATCTGCATCTTGCAAAGTTTCAGTCACAAAAACCACTTCTCTCTTCAGGAGCTGATTGTGACCTAAACATCTTTCCTGTCGTAGAATATCTTTCCCTGAGTTTCTCCTGCTGATCCTAAAAGACTAAATCCTCTGAGATGTCTTTTGTTAAGATGATATTTCTACTCCCAACTCTAAAGTTTAAACCAAATGTGTCACTCTGGGAACTTTTGTTGAGTTCAAAGTGATTTTGTATTGTGCCGCGTGCTAACCTGTCTGTGAGCACTGAGGGGCGTTCCTACAGTGACCAGGTCATCACGGATACTCCGGACAGGTGGGGCTCCACTTTTGTCTTTGGGGGTGGGAACAACGGGCTGAGGGGCCGAACCTCCACATCCTAAAATGAAAGACGGGACACTTTAACAAATTCACAGAAGAAACAACAATCAGCTGATCTGCAGGTGGGTGTGTCCTCCTGACAACCTCTGGGCGAACCTGTGCTCTCGAGGATGCTGAGGCTGAAGGGGCGTGGCTGCGGCGTGGCTGGGGCTGGCAGGTCGCCCATCAGAAAGCCAGGCAGGAACTGAGCTCCGGAGGTCGGCTTCGGGGAGGTGGGAGAGCCCAGGGTCATCGGTTCAGTTCCCACTGGCAGAGAGTGAGACGGTTGGTTGTTAACAAGCAGCCACAGACAGATACGGAGGCTGACGCCTGAGAGACGATGGCATGTAACAGGAATTCGACTGAACATTTCTCCTACGTTAAAGAAAGAGAACGTCAGTAACTGAAGTGTGAGGAGACGTTAGGCCTCAGTTACTTTAAACCACAAAACAAGAATATCGAGGACAACTACTGATATTTTCATCATTGATTCATCTGCCAATTATTGTTCTTCTGATTGAATATCAAAACAATTGTTAAATAAAATGAGGTTATATCCTCAAATGTCTCGTTTTGACAAAGATTCAAACCAGTGTGGATGCTGAGGTCCAGATTTATCATGGAAGTGAATCTAGAAGTCTAACCGAACCCAATGTATTGACACATCACACTGTTGTTCTTCTGATGGAAGATTATAATTCTCATTAATAACATGAATTAAATATTATATAAAATCCAGACCAGCAGCAGGAAATGAAAGGAAGGAATAATAAACTAAAAACACTAAAGTCTAACACAAAGGTAAAAACACACATTTATTAAATTACAGTTTGCAGGAGGTTAAAGAAAATGTGAGATATGATCGATTCATTTTGATAAAAGATACTTTGAAAACAGAAATTATCAAGAGATTTGAACTTTTTCCTCCTTCACTTTAAAACTGAACTTCGACAATCAACATGTTTGAACTTTTATGAAAAACAGCAGCTAGCAGCTAACAGCTAACACTGTGCTAACACTGAGCTAAAAGATTATTCATATATAAATAACATGAGATAAAAAGTCAGTTACCTTGAAGCTCCATCTTCTCTGCTCCTTCTTCAGGCCGCGATTTTCAAAAGTAGGAAATGACGCCAGGCACCGCGCTAGCTAGTTAGCTGGCTAATGAGGCTAGCAAAGCTACGTGCTAAGCTGCCACTAAGCGTCACGGACACTGTCAGTTGGTGATAAATCTAATAAAGTGAAGCTGAAGACTTCCGGTCAGTTAAAGACGTTTAATATCTGCTCGACGGTTTGTTTCACAGACGCTGGAGACGTGGTGGGAAGCACCGCAGCTAACACTACTGCTTCCGGCGCATTCACACTGCGTCATTAGGAGAGGCGTTCAGGGAAGTCGACTCTTAAGCGTCACTCATAAAATTTGTTTCTCTTTTTATTGGGCAAATTTTTATTTCACTTTGTTTTGACATGTCTCAATGATACATTCCTGCATTCATTTTAAAAGGTTAGTTTAGTTTAGCTTTATTTCGGACTCAGGTCATATCAGTATAAAAATGCATAAAAATACAGAACAACAATATAGAAATACAATTATCACACTTTGTTTCCACAGGGATTAAAAACACATTTTAATCCCATTCACGATTAGTCATTTTGGAATTTGAAATACAAGTTGATAGATCTGCTCCCTTGTGGTTACACAGGTTGCACGACCGTACAGTCTGAATAACTTCTTCAGATATTTCATGGCATCCATGTAAACGTTTGTTCTTAGAAACATGAAAAATGACTTTGAACCATTTAACCACAGGTGAGTAAGAATACGATTAGATTAGCCTTTATTGCCATTGTGCAGAGCACAAGTACAACGCCAATGAAATACAGTTTGTATCCAACCAGAAGTGCAAAGGCAGTATTCATACAGATAAGTGCAGGAACGTGAGTACTACAGCTTAAGTGATGCTATAACTTACAATATTTACAGTGGTGTTCAGTTGCTATAAACAGATAAATACAGGTGAATAGTATAAATACATATTTTCCTTATATATCAACAACCTCAACCCATTTTCATGTGATGTTACACAAAATGAGCAATCAAACAAAAAAACGTGAGGCTTGAACGCACCAAGCTTTCAAGCCTACGTCATCAGCATGCGTCCAGCGAGCCGCCGGTTGTAAGTTTCAGTGACGTAGACAAAATAAAATGACGTTAAAATTAACTAAAGTGTTGATGTCAAAATAAAAGAAGAAAATAGAGCAGACAATTCTACTTAACTTACTTTATTTTGAAAAGTCTGATGCTAAATATTTTGTCTGTCTCACAATTCACGGCCATGTTGTGTTTTTATTGTGACATGCAGTGAGCGGAAGCGGAAGTGTGTGTGACGTGGCTGTAGCTTGATGCCGGTGTGAAGCTCTTCACAGTCTGCAGTGTGAACCGGATCCTGAACCGGGTCCTGAACCGGATCCTGTGTTTCTCTCTCTGAAGTTGACGCGACTCTCCGGTAACGAGCTGATGCTTTTTATTCTTTTACATCAGAACTGATTCATTTGATCTTCAACAGGAAACAGAATGTCGCTGTTGAGCTAAGTGGCTAATTAGCCTGCAGGCTGTTATTAATGCTGCAGAGCGGAGCTAGCTGCTAGCTTAGCTCAGTGTAGCTCAGTGTAGCTTCTGTGCAGAGAAACTACATGAGAGAAAATTCAGATTTCAATCTGTGGATGAGAATAACCTGTGACCTCTGTTTGTCTGATATGAGCTTCACACAGTGTCTCTGGTTGTAGTTATAAACATGTTAACTAGTGTTTTACTGACACTTTAGATTTATGTTTTCATATTCACATTTATATGTTTTATATATATATATAGTTTATATATAATGTAGTTCATAGATGCAGACTCTGGCTCCATGTTCTGAGTGATTCCTCCAGCTGCTCGAACTGTGTCGATGCTCTGGTCTCATAAACCAGATAAAGGCAGCAAATAACTATTACTGTCCAAAGCGATGACATATGAGTGAAAGTGTGTGTGTGTGTGTGTGTGTGTGTGTGTGTGTGTGTGTGTGTGTGTGTGTGTGTGTGTGTGTGTGTGTGTGTGGTGCGTCGTGTGTGTGTGCAGGTGTGTGTGTTCAGTGTGTGTAGTGTGTGTGTGTGTGCAGGGTGTGTAGTGTGTTCAGTGTGTGTGTGTGCAGGGTGTGTAGTGTGTTCAGTGTGTGTGTGTGCAGGGTGTGCAGTGTGTGCTGGAGGTAGGGCTGCAACTAACACATTTACTCTTTAATGATTAATTGCTTAATGTTTTTTTTCCAGTTAATAAATCTAGAAACAGTGAAACATGTAAATCTGAGTGTATCTATCCAGCAGTGTGAAATCACAGGTACAATCCTCAGACAACTACTTCCACTTATTCTCCCTAGTTCCTATCTGAATCGGTTTGAACTCAGTATCTGCTTACAGAGTAAATACTTGAATGAGCAGCTGTAAGAATCCTGCTCTTACTGCAGCCCGAGGGGACGTGAGGGGGACGTGAGGGGACGTAAAGGGACGTGAGGGGGGGATGGTGGGACATAGTTAACAGAGGGACCGCTCCCTTGCTCTCAGCCACTTCACCCAAACCTCAACTAAAGGTGTCACACGTCATGCTGGACATCCACTGATGAGTTAATGTAGATTTGATTAGATTCAGCTTTACTTGTTGCTTCCATAACACAAACACAGATGGGGGTGAAACGCAGCTCTGATCATGGTGCATCCATGTTACTTAAATACATAAAGATCAATAGTTCTCTGCAAACTGTTCACATCTGTCAGAGGAAAGTGTGTATTTGTTATATTGACTTTGAAAATCCTTAGTTTACATGATATTAAACCCAGGATGTGTTTGGCTGAGTTGCTGGTTGGACGTCTTCACCTGCTCGTCCTCGCTCATCCTCAGAATGATGTTTGTATCTGTGTGTTCCAGCTCCTCTGGTGGTCGTGGTGGTTGCACTGGGAGGACAGGTGATGGGGTTCAGGGTTGTCCTCGGGGTTCAGCGGCGCCGCCACGTCCGGTTAACGCTGCCGTTGCTGCTCTCCGTCGCCATGATGGCGGCGGTTTGGGCGGAAGGCCGAGACTACTACGGTCTGCTGAGAGTCAGCAGGGAGGCGACGACCAGGGAGATACGACAGGCCTTCAAGAAGCTGGCGCTCACCATGCACCCCGACAAAAACCCCGTGAGTTACTCTGAGAAGCTCTGAACCTTGAGAGAATCCCTCTGATGTTCCCTGAAACACCTTCTGCACATTTAAACTCTAAACCCTGACCCTGAACCTGTCGTGCTGCAGGGCGACTCCTCGGCCCACGATAAGTTCGTGGAGGTGAATCGAGCTTATGAGGTTCTGAAGGACGAAGACCTCCGGAAGAAATACGACAAATATGGAGAAAAGGGATTGGACGAGCAGCAGGGAGGACGCTACGAGAGCTGGAACTTCTACCGCTATGACTTTGGTACGTCTCTCCAGTAAGAACGCTCACATGTAAGTTTACTGAGAGTTGTTTAATGGTTTACTGTCTCTGTTCAGGTATCTATGACGATGATTTAGAGATCATCACACTGGACAGCGGAGATTTCGGTGAGTGGGATTATTTTCAACAGTCTGGACGACGCTCAGTCCAACTGATCTTTGTTGGTAGTAACGGCTTTTTGTTTCAGAGGCGGCAGTGAACTCCGGAGAAATCTGGTTCATCAACTTCTATTTCCCACGATGCTCCCACTGTCACGAGCTGGCGCCAACGGTAACGACACCATGACCCCCGCACAGCAAACTAAACATATTAAACCTGGATTCCCTTTTTCTCATATCTTGTCGTCTATATTAATCATCCTGTCTGTGTTTAATAGATAAAAGCAGTGGTGGATTGTAGCCGAGTGTGAATAACATGTGTCTGTGTCTCAGTGGAGGGAGTTTGCCAAAGAGATGGACGCAGTGATCAGGATTGGAGCCGTGAACTGTGGAGACAACAACCACCTGTGCCGGAGGAAAGGGATCAACAGTTACCCCAGTCTGTTCATATTCAAATCAGGACAGGTCGGTTCATAGACGTTTCACTAATCAGCTGATGAACTGAGCGAGTGAGGATTCAGAATCCATTCTCATCTGTCAATGATGGTTAATAAAACTCTTCTACAGAAACCGGAGAAGTTTAACGGGGAGCGTTCTAAAGACGAGCTGGTTCGCTTCTCCATGCAGTTCATCACCACCACCGTCACTCAGCTCTGGCAAGGTGAGCGACTCCCAACTGTTCCACATTAAACTGTAAATCAGGATTCAGTCGTATCATCAGACTCGTGAATTTGACCTGTGAGTGCGACCGGTTGTTTTACAGGAAACGTGTTCAGCGAGATCGAGAGTGCGTTCTCGTCAGGGCTCGGCTGGCTCATCACCTTCTGCTCCGACACTGGAGGTAACACTCGAGTGCTCGTGACTTTCTCTGTTTATGCCTGGAAGAGTTCTCACACGTGTCACATGTGTCCATGCTAACGTGTCCATGCTAACGTGTCCATGCTAACGTGTCCATGCTAACGTGTCCCTCCCTCCGTCTCAGATTGTCTGGAGCCAAGAACAACACAGAAGTTGGCAGGAATGTTGGTGAGAATGCGACATTACTATTTTAGTTAAATGTTTTATTGTAAATGATTACACGTTACACCTTGTTTTCACCTGCACGTGTCACATGACTCTGAAAGTTAGATTCTATAAACTGTAGAGTTAAAGAGTTTCTAACTTGTCGTCCATGTGTGTGAATGCAGGACGGTCTGGTGAAAGTGGGATGGATGGACTGCATCACTGAGGAACAGCTCTGTCACAGTTTCCATGTAAGGTTTATACTGCAGTACTACTGATACTAGTATTAATAATATGTACACGTGATTCTTCAACTCACCAAACAAGTGGAGGCAGAGAAGTTGATCTGTTAGTGTTCACTGTCTCTCTGCCGTCTGTCAGGTGACCGGCGGAGCGACGGCTTTATTCCCTCCTGGTTCGTCTCTGGATCAACAGGACAGCGTGCTGGTGAGTGACGGACACATTACTTCCTGTGAGGGGACAAGTTAGTGTTGTGTGTAGTAATACTGTGTGTAGTACTGCAGTAGTGACTCAGTGGGTTTGTGTTTCAGTGGCTGAATACTCTGGACTGTAAAGAGGTTTACACTCAGGTCATGAACCATCTGCCTGATATGGAACTGCTGACCACTGACAGCTTCCAGGTACACACCGCTACACAAGGCTTCACAACGCTACACAACGCTACACACCTCTACACAAGGCTTCACAACGCTACACACCGCTACACACATATAACCACAGGTTGAGATGACAGCACCTGGTGACGGGTTGTAGTTTGTGATAATGTGTAACTTCCTGTGTCCAGAGCAAACTGGCCCGTCATCGCTGGTTGGTCAGTTTTACATTTGGAGACAGAAGCTCCACCTCCAGCGAGTATAAGAAGCTACAGGCTTTCCTCAGGAACGACCACATACAGGTACCTGTCTGTCTGTCTGTCTCTCTGTCTGTCTCTCTGCCCGTCTGTCTCTCTGTCTGTCTCTCTGTCTGTCTCTCTGCCCGTCTGTCTCTCTGTCTGACCCTGTCTGTCTCCTCAGGTCGGTCGAGTTAACTGCATCACAGACTCAGCGCTGTGTCAGTCTCTCTACATCCATAAACCCTGCGTGGCTGTTTTCAAAGGACTGGGAATCCACGACTTCGAGATCCACCACGGTCAGTACCACAGACTGAACCACGGACTGAACCACGGACTGAACCACGGACTGAACCACGGACTGAACCACGGACTGAACCACGGACTGAACCACTGACTGAACCACAGACTGAACCACGGACTGAACCACAGACTGAACCACAGACTGAACCACGGTTTCTCGTTTTCATTGATTTGTCAATTCAGTTGCTTCACTTATTGACTCATTGTTTGGACGCTCGTCCGTCTCTTCAGTCTCTGTCTGTCTAACCTGTGTCTTCACACAGGTAAAGACGTGTTGTACAACATCGTGGGTTTTGCGAAGGACAGCGTTCGCGCCCATGTGACGACTCTGCAGCCCGACAACTTCCCCTCTGACAGGAAGGAGCCGTGGCTGGTGGACTTCTTTGCTCCGGTTTGTAACCACTCTTCTTTAATAACAGCTAATCCGTGGTGATGAAGCCGATGCGTCAGCAGGGAGGCACGGGATCAGAAATGGTTTCTGGCCACATCATCACTGATATGTTTGACTTAAGCTCAGATTGTTATATGTTTGAAACTCTGCTGCTCGATGACCGACTGACTCCGTGTTTACCTTCAGGGCTGGAGACGGAGCTCCACCTACAACACAAACATGAGGGATAGGGAGACGGACGCAGAGACGCAGATCCACGCACTTACATATAAACATGTCCCTTTGTTACATGAGGGTTTTAATGGCAACGGGAGAAAACCCCTGTTGCTCTGGATCTGAGCTTGTAAATCAGTGTTTAAAGTTTAATAGAATCAAGCAAACATCAGAGTTGAGACGGAGTCTGACACTTGACTGTAGATAAAACTAATCAATGACTAAGATGAACAACACGTCTCCATTTCCTTCCACTAAATAAAAATGAAGCCCAAACATCTCGGGTCCAGATGCTGCCATAATGTGGCGGTGACGTCATTGGGAGTCTGTGGTGACATAGGTCCCGCCCATACTCACGCCTGACCAATCACGAGTTACTCTCGGCTGTCAATCAAGACATCGGACTTATCAGACTTGTGAACTCTGTGACGTCCGGAGTTAGACTTTAGTTTGACAAAGGTTTGATGTGTGTTTGCAGTGGTGTCCTCCGTGCAGAGCTTTACTCCCTGAGCTGAGGAAAGCTTCCATCCACTTGGCTGGACAGATGAAGTTTGGAACTCTGGACTGTACCATCCACCACAACCTCTGCTCCAGGGTAAGCACACACACATCTGGACTGTACCATTAATCACCAGATAGAGAGACTGAAAACCTTTTCTCTCTGTGTCTCAGTATAATATCCAAGCGTACCCCACCACAGTGATCTTTAACGGCTCCTCTCTTCATGAATATGAAGGACAGCATTCAGCCGACGGCATCCTGGAGTTCATACAGGTATGACATCACACCAATGACATCGTGATACTACATAATATCCACAATTCACAGTCTGACAACAATTACAGCCGTGATAATGTTGTCAAGACAAACTATAGATGCAGGGAACTCTTTTCTCTGGAGGAGGAACTAAACTAAACTAAACTAAACTAAACTAAACTAAAAGGAACTAAACTACTAAACACAAACTGACTAAACACAAACTGTGACTAAACACAAACTGTGACTAAACACAAACTGTGACTAAACACAAACTGTGACTAAACACAAACTGTGACTAAACACAACCTGTGACTAAACACAAACTGTGACTAAACACAAACTGTTACTAAACACAAACTGTGACTAAACACAAACTGACTATGTTGACGCAATATCACCAAGAAAAAGAGACGAGACGAAAACGTTGTTTCAAAAACAAAACGAAAACTATAAAATACTATTTAACTATTATAAAAGGGGTAAGATAGAATAAATCAATGACTGAAACTAAACCAACATGAACTTTTGACCTGAACCGTGACATCACAGCCGTGTGAGGTTCAGGCGGTGACATCACTTCTTTCTGCCTCTGCAGGATCTGGTGAATCCGTCGGTGGTCGTCCTGGACTCTTCCAGCTTCGCTGAGAGAGTTAAAGGTAAAACTCAAACAGGTTTAACTCACACACAGTTCTCTGTGCAGGAGAGGATTTCACTTCACCACAGACTTCGGGGCTTTTTAACTTTTGACATAAAGAGAATGATTCAGTATCTAAAAGCAAAGTGAGGATTATAGAGTTTAAACTATTGAATTGTTTGTGCAGTTGTTTAACTCAAGGAGCGTTTTCTGTTGTAACCGGTGACTTGTGTGCAGGTCGAGCTGAGGGGCAGATCTGGGCCGTGGATTTCTACGCTCCGTGGTGTGGCCCCTGTCAGGCGCTGATGCCGGAGTGGAGACGCATGGCCAGGGTACAACAACACAACACATTTAACCTCAGCCACACAACGTACAGAGGCTTTTTATAAAGTGACTGAAACACAATTTACCAAGAACAACTAAAAGACCTTAACGTTTATTTGTCTGTAGACACCTTTTGTCCTGTGCAGCTACAAACTGCCTGATGTTTAAAACACACAGACGTAGTTTAGTCTCTAGTGTCAGTGTCTCTCTCTGTTCCTCTCAGCTGCTGTCGGGTCAGATCCTGGTCGGCTCGGTCGACTGTCAGCGGTTCCAGCCGTTGTGTCAGAGTCAGGGTGTGAGGGCGTACCCTGAAATCCGACTGTACCCCGGCAACGCCCGGCAACCAGATCGCTTCATGTATGTAACGCACTTTGAAAAATACAGTTTTCATCAGATCTATCAAATACAAATTACAAAATACTATTTTGTATTTCAAAAAGGTATTTTAAATACAAGTATCCTAAACACTGCCCATCCCTGATTATGGATTTGTCTCTGCAGGAGTTATAATGGTTGGCACAGAGACGCTCAGTCACTGAGGTCGTGGGCCCTGAGGTGAGACTCTGTCTGTCTGTCCCGTCCTCTGTGTGCTTCCATGTCGCTAACATGTCGTGTGTCCAGTTCTTTACCCAGAGCGTCGGTGGACTTGACTCCAGAGACGTTCAGGTCTCAGGTTCTGTCGGGTCGGGATCACTGGGTTCTGGACTTTTACGCCCCCTGGTGTGGACCCTGTCAACACTTTGCTCCAGAGTTTGAGATCCTGGCTCGGGTGAGAGAACTTCTTCCTTTGAGAATTAAAGAGACGTTCTCTCTGTGGTTCTACGAGGTTCTGAGACAAGTGTTTGTCTGATTGACAGATTCTCAAAGGGGAGATTCGAGCGGGGAAGGTCGACTGTCAGGCTCATTATCAGACCTGTCAATCAGCTGGAATCACCGCCTACCCGACAGTCAGATTTTACCCGTACCTGGGAACAAGGAGGGTGAGGAGACACACTCACACATTTCCTGTGACTATCACAATAAAAGCCTCCCCCTGTTTCACTATTTGACAACAAGCAAGTTGAGGTTTAATTGTGAAAGAGTCGAAGATGGACTCGAGTTCATGGTGGAGAAGATGTAACTGTGTGTGTGTGTTGACAGTTCGAACACAGTGGGGAACCCATCAACAGCCGGGACTCTAACATGATCGCTGACACCATCAAACAGCGACTACAACAGCTGTTGCCACGGTTACACAGCAAATCAAAGGTAAATATATCTTGTTTGTGTTAAATTCCGACGTGAACGATCCGGAGAAGACGAGTCTGACTCAAGTTGTTTTCTCTG
Source organism: Hippoglossus stenolepis (assembly GCF_022539355.2). Taxonomy (NCBI): domain Eukaryota; kingdom Metazoa; phylum Chordata; class Actinopteri; order Pleuronectiformes; family Pleuronectidae; genus Hippoglossus; species Hippoglossus stenolepis. The sequence continues at coordinate 1,239,609 of NC_061495.1, read as the reverse complement.
CAGGATGAACTCTGATGATCCCATCGAGCCACGAGACGGACCAGCTTCTTATTGGTCAGAGGAGGAGGAGCGGTGGATGTGATTGGTCCGGGGCAGCGACCAATCGATTAACACTCCCGTGTCACAGCCGTGATGCAGACGGACAGACGGACCGTTTCCTGCTGTGATGAATGTACTGACAACTTCTGCCTTTTTTATTTGTTTTTATTTTGTCTCCATCGTTTGTATTTACTCTATGAAGTAAAACTGTGGGACGCCGTGCACGTTACTGCACACACACACACACACACACACACACACACACACACACACACACACTCGGAGCCAGATGTCGACATTGTGTTGAATTTCATTGATCTTGTAGAAACTGTTGGACAATAAAACAGTTTCTTTCACATCATTTTTAAAACTTTTACTGCTGCTTTAGTTCTACTTTAATTATAAATCCTCTCAGACGTCAGTGAGGTGAAACATTTCCTTAATAAATGATCAACGTGAGGTTATTTATATTATATTATATATATATATATATATATATATATTATTTTGTAACCAATGTGTCTCAAACGTTCTCTGGTTCCAGCTTCTTCAATGAAAACATGTTCTGGTTTTGTATCATAAGTTTAATATTTAGTGGTTTTGGATTCTTGGACAGTTTCTTTCTTGCTACATGTAAATGTCAGGATGTGAATTAATAAAAGTTACTGACTGGATACGTGATGAAATAGTAAAAAGAATAAGAGCGAGCTGAACGTTTCCCAGTGGTTTGTTTGGTTGTGTGGTTCCAGTTTAACCAGCAGGTGTCACTGTGGCTCCTCTGCTAAAGTGACGAGTCAAACCCTGATGAAACTCTGTCTCTATGGTAACGCGCCAAATTCAAACTGACTTTATAATAAATGAGCTCCTTTATGAACACACATTTCACACAGGAACTAACGTGCACGTCCAGAAGGGATGAACCAATCAGGAGGTTTGACACATGACCAGCAGAGACTTCCAAGATGGCTGCCACCGGCATCTGTTGAGTCTTTGGTTGTGACTGGTTGATTTTCTCTAAGAGAACGAGGCATCAAACCACCGTGAGACGCCCACTGGTTTGTGAGACGCCCACTGGTTTGTGAGACGCCCACTGGTTTGTGAGACGTCCACTGGTTTGTGAGCCTTCGTTTTAAAGCCTAGACTTTTGGCGTTTTGTGATGCAGGTGTTTTGGCTCCAATGTTGGCGGCTGTCATGGCGTCCATCTTTATAAAGGGACTGCAAACAATAAAGTCTCAACACAGATTTATTAATAAAATGAACAAAATTATCAACAGCTAATTGATATTTTAATTCATACCTTTAATGTATTGTTCAAGGGGAAACTATATATTCTGGATTCTACTCGTCACGGTTCAGTTTGAGAGGCTCACAAAGTGTAAACACTGGGTAAGAACCACTTTGACTTCTCGTGGTAATGAACCAAACCCCCTCAGGTACTTTCCACCTCTGAGTGTGATTCAAGCCGGACATGTTTCTGAGTATCCCCCTCAGGGTTTGTGGGCAGTCGGAGGTCAGCATTGACGCAGCGCTGCTCCATAAACCACTGGAACCACTTACTGTGTGTGAGCTCTATTGTTTCATGATGGGAAATGGAGCAGCAAGTTGGACACACACTGGCTGAGGTACGGTGGGAACCGACCTGGTCCAGTGTGTGTGTGTGTGTGTGTGTCAGATGTAATCCACCCTCCGTGTTGTGCAGATCTTGGCCGTGCGTGACGCTGTGTGCTGATGAACACATGTACAGTTCAACACAGCCGGTCACAATTATCAGGGCACAATAGAAACTCATATTAGTTTGAATCTGTGCGTTTTTTAACCGTTTCCTTTCAGCGTCAGTTTCCACATCTGATGCTTTTGTTTCTCTGGACAAAGTCAAAGGAGTAAAACCCAACAGGACCTGAATCCTGCTGATTAACAATCTCACACGAAGACAGAGCCTCCTTGTGGGAGGTGCTTATTGGACCAAAGGAGGAGGAAAGAGGAGAAGATGAGATAAAACCTGAGATAATCTAACAGAATATTTATATTAAACCAAAGTCACGGTTATGTCGATATTAGACCAATATTCTTTGGTCTAATATCGACGTAACCGTGACTTTTACACCAAAACCCCTGTTAACCAAACTAAGACACTGTATGTTCATACACATGCTTCTCTAAGGAGGAGAAGGGAGGAGAAGAGAAGAGAAGAGAAGAGAAGAGAAGAGGAGGAGGAAGAGGAGAAGAGGAGAAGAGGAAGAGGAAGAGAGGAAGAGGAGGAGAAGCAGGATAAGGAGGTGTATAACAGTAAATCCATGAAAACATTTTCTCTTCTCTCTCATGAAAACTGCAGCTGAGAAAACACTGGTGGAAATTAGTAGCCAGGAACTACTGGAAGAACGCCTCACACACACACACACACACACACAGACACACACACACACAGACACACACACACACACACACACACACACACACGCACACCACACACACACACACACACACACACACACACACACACACACACAGACACACAGACACACACACACACACACACACACACTCTCTCTCTGCTCAGTTTAGTTGAAGTGAAGTTTGGTTTATTTGAGTTTATATTTACATTGAAACGTTTCCACAGGTTGTTTTCGTGTCTTATAAAAGAATCTGAGATGTTAAGACACGTTTCTCTAACAGTGAAGAATAATAAAGGTTTAATATGAAACTTGTTTAAAGTTCGTTTGCAGCCTCAACACTTTAAACCGTTACCGTGGTAATTCACGTCCAACTGTCAATCAAACTCTTTATTTATGTTCAACTACTTCACGTCAAACAACACATGTCAGGTGTTTCTCAGCTGAACTGACTTTATACACACGGATCTACAAGTACCTAATGAACCCTGGTACTTCTGTTTGTACACTGTAGTACACTGTGCACACCAGTACTTTGTTGCTTGTGTATTACTGTGTATTACTGTGTATTACTGTGTATAACTGAACTTCTGGTGCGGTGCTCTCCGCTCCATCGCGGTCGCTGCTCTGCTTCCTCCACAAGTTTAAATACAAGATGAAGTCGCTCCTTTTTCAAGATGGCAGCTGTTGAGCAGGAGACGTTTGCAGCGTTTCAACCTCCTGACGAGTCCAGGAAGTCGACCTGCACCGTGTTGCCTTGATACCCTGTGTTGGGCCTGTGTTCCTGTGTGTGTACATGTGGAATAACTGCAGATGAGACTGTGGAGGGAGAGAAACGCTGCAGCTGAACCAGGGAGAGATGATCGGCTCAGCTGCTCTATGAACTCTCCCTGGTTTAAAGGCAGCACAACGTCAAATCTAAAGTTCCCATAGAACCGAACCACTTGAACGCTGAAGAACATTAGAGCCACATTGAGCCTGTTGTCAGGATTCATGTTTAATGGTCCATCAGAGTCACAGCTCACTGGACCTGTTGCTTCACAGAGGCTGCAGCTGTGGATATTATGTTAAGAGTCATGATGGCTGCTTCACGGTCAGTATCTGTGTCAGTGTCACAGCTGAGTGGCATCACAACAGAGCCACTGTTACACACGTGTCATGTGTAGATGAGTTATTTCATACAACCTCTTCAGTCCCTGTTGTAAACGTGTGTGTTTGTAAAGTTGTGTTTCTTATTATATTATAAAGTAAAGTTGTGTGTTTGCTTGTCCTGTGTCGATACCTCAGAATTACTCCTCCTCCTCAAACTCTTCTACAAACTGTCACTTCTTATAGTTTGTGTATAAACAGTCTGTGCTGCAGAGTGAAGTTAGAAAACTCTGTGTTCATCTGCACTGAAGATTTTAAAGTCAATTTCTCAAATGAAACTGAATTTTGTTTACAACTGTTCACGTGTGTGGTTTATACATAAGTTTGAATGATTTTTTCTATTACACGTTGTCTACTTGTTCTCCAGAGAAAGACCCGACTGAGTGGATGTGTATGAAGACATCTGAGGAGGTGGACAAAGAAACAAGCAGTGAAACTCAAAGACTTGAAACTGTTCCTCTGGTTTATGTTGTAATTCACATGAACAGAATATATTAGATATAAAACATGTGACTGACATAGAATCCATGGACGACAGGTCGGGGGGGCACAGATCTCTAACAGCCCCCTCAGAGACAGCGTGTCTCTCTGTGGTTTCGTCTCTAGTTGACGATGAAGGAGACGTCTCTTCTTCTCCGGTCCATTAATCCATCTACGGCTCAATCACACTGAATCTGCTGCTCTTCTTCCTCTTGCTGCTCTATGAACGTGAATCACCTTCCTTCCTGTCTGCAGGGTTCAGTAAAAGTTCAGGTCGTGGTTACAGACCTATCATCAAAGTCCAGATGTCCATCTTAATGTCCTCCATCCCGTTGCCGCGGTAACATCAGCTGTTATTAAAGACAGTGACCATGGAGCCAACATGGCTGCCACTGGGCTGTGCGTAGGTTTAGTACTACAGCTGAGAAGCTACACCACCGCTCTGTTCTTTATTGAGAGCTTTAGGTGTGGACACACGTGCACACACATCACACACACACACACACACACACACACACACACACACACACACACACACACACACACACACTGACAAACACACTAAATAATGTTTGTGCAAAGAGGATAAATGACAAAAATCAGATGGATGAAGAGATGAACTACATTCAGCTACAACAGGCTGTTATAGTGCAATATCTACACACACACACACACACACACACACACACACAGTCAGATCTCACTGGCGACCCCCGCGCTGACCTCCTCGACCTTTGCCCTGCAGGATCTGATCCCATCTCTGCACAGAAACACAGGAAGTGAAGTCAATGGCAGGAGGCAACGTGACGATGGTGCAAATACAATTCAGCATCAGAAGCCTCAGTGCATGTGTGTGTGTGTGTGTGTGTGTGTGTGTGTGTGTGTGTGTGTGTGTGTGTGTGTGTGTGCTGCTCTGAGACCCGTCAGCACCAGGTTATTCTGGATGTGAATCTCACCTTGACCTTCTTGCTCATCTTGTCCTTCCACCTCTGAGCGATGGAGGTGTCAATCAGAAGCAACCTGCGACCACACAGACGGAGGTTCAGGTTCAGGTTCAGATTCAGAGAAGAACAGATTTTCATTCCAGTAGAAAAATGGCATCAGGCTTATTTAGCTCTTTCAGGATTTCGATGTGTTGCATCGTCTGTTTCTGTCGTTCTATCACCTGCGAGCTGGTTAATGCTAATTAACGTTAGCTGGAGAACGTCCAGTTCTTGTGGTTAAGTCCTGGAAAAGATTATGAGGCTTATATTCTATTTTATTATTTTCCATCACACTGTAGGTTTTGAATTTGTTTTCAAGAGGAATTAAAAGGTCCTAAAAGGTTTAGGGTTAACTTGTTTGTAGCTGTAGACTCATCGTGGAGATAAAATACTGAAGCTAATTCGATGAACACCAGTTGCATCAACTTGTATCTCTTCTTTTTGTTCAAGCTGCTGATACCTGGACGTCTCCTCGTTCTCATAGCCCATGATGAGGTACTCCTCCCCAGGAGTCAGAGGAGGACACAGGCAGGAGGACGAGTAGTAGAGCGTCTGCGTCTCTCTGGGAATGTTGACCAAAGAAGACTTGAGCACCTCCTTCACCTCCACCACCGCTGTGGGCTCCAGACCACGATTCCTCACCTCCCGCACCCGGGCCCTGATCACTGAAGGAGAGTCACAGACACATCAGCTCCTGCATGTGACACAGCACAGACGAGAATTCAGGCTTTAAATGTTGAACCTGAAAGACGACTCACCATAGTTATAGTTGTTCCTCAGGTAGGTTTTCAAAACCATTCTGACGGTTTTACATTTGCAGCGATCTGCAGCAAAACACAGAAAACTGTTACATAAGCTGTGACTCAATCCAGGGGCTGAATCCTTCGGAGGACGAGGTCATCGCAGCCCAAAGACGCCGTGAGACCGGCGAGCTAATCGGTCAAAGTGTATCACACTTTCAGAACTGATGCATTTAAAAACTATTCAAGCTGAGGCAGCAGGAAGTGAGGAGCTGGTGCGACTGGGACACAAACTAACATGAAGGAAACATGCTGCCAGTTAGTGGTGATTAATGGATCTGAACGTTATTTACAAGTTAAAAGCTCTTCATCTAACACGAGCTACAGACAGGATGCTGACAGGCTACCTCTGCTTGGTCCTCTGCAGTGGAGGTTGTTGGAGTCCATTGGAAAGTCGGGACTGGATTCTGAGGACCAAACACAAAGGATCAGATGTTTAGTGAACTGGTTTCTGGACTTTATGGTTTTCAGATGCACAAAAACCTTTCAGTGAGAAATGCATGGTTTCCAAAGACAGACACGAGACAAAGCTTGGTCAGAGAGAAGGTCAAAGGTCAGACCTGGATTACACCTGGCTGGGTCCTGGTAGTACGGATCTGCAGAGACACAGAGAAGATCAGTGTCACACATCCTCTTGTTTCATACACTTTTTTCTGGGCAGGTCTTAGTGGAAGAACCCCGAGCCGACCCAGAACACACTGGAGGGATTATACTGTACATTCCTTCTGGAAACAGGGAACAAAGAACAAGTCTGCTGCTGCGACCACGAGCAGGTCCTGAGAGGAGAGGTTCCTCTTCCTGGACGCAGCAGGAATGTTCGATCTGACAGAACGAGGCGGTTCGGTCAGAGCAGCTGTTCACGTTCAGACACGATCGTTAAAACAACAAAAGACAGAAGAAGAATGGAAGATGTTTTTATTTGAATGAGTTCTGCTGTTTTCTTCTTCCATTGACTCGGCTGACGAGATGTTGTTCACGGCTGCTTCCTCCCTGGTTTGGAACAGTGACTGTGAATAAAGATGGATCCATGACAGCGACCACAAGGGAAACCAAAACAGTTGGCTTGCCCCCTGGTGGCTGGCTGCAGTATGGGTAGTACTCATCCATGTTAGCAGATGGGACATGGACAGAACTAAAAAAATCAAATAAATGTTTGTCAAAGATGGTTTCTGTCATTTCAGGTAGTTTTTATCTCACTGTTCATCAGTTTGGTTTTAATAATTTATTTGATGATATAAAAACAGGATGAGACGTCATGATTGACAGCTGAGACCGACTCCTGATTGGTTGGGCTGGTGTGTGGGCGGGGCTTCGATACCACGGTTCCACTCTCTGACACCAGATGACGTCACCAGTGAAAGATGGCAGCGCCTTATGGGAGATAACGTGATGTCCATCTTTATTTATATAAAGTCAACAGTACTCTTCATGTACAGTCACCGATTGTCTTTGTATACAGTCGCTCTTACATGGCTTTTGTAAGTTATCTGTACTTTGACGTGGTCGACCTCTGTTTACAACCCGATCACATTTTAACGTCAGGTGTAAACGAGGTGTTATCTACGTTCACTCCACTTTGTGACATGGAACAAACTCTGAGAGGCTTGGAGAGATTTCACTGGCTCCATCCTGCTCTGATGTGACGTCTGCTGAACTAAACTGTGGCTGCTGCAGATTTATGTTCCAACAGGAGACAAATGTCTTAAAGCAACATTCAGTCTGGAGTCCTGCTGAAAATCACAGGAACGACTTCAACCATCCACCCTGACCGAACCTCGGCGAATCAACAAATCACACCGAGGGAAAATCCCCGAACCCCGCTGAGCCCAGTCGAGCTCGGGCAGCTCGCAGATATGTACGTGGGTGTGTCGTTATGGAGGTCGAGAGGATTCTGACGAGGCTTTCACTTCTTCTAACAGGACTCGCTGGAGCAGGGTCTGTTTGAAGAAGCCGAGGACAGTGAGGGCTTCATTGAGTGTAAAACGAGTGGGAGGAGGAATCAAGGAGCTCTTTGAGAAAGTGGCTGGAAGTGAAGTCGGAGGGGAAATGACTCACGCTATCTGTTGGAGAGGGAGCAGACACAAGCTGAGAGGAGAAACATGATGGAAAACACTGATCGAGCAGAGGAACTGTTTCCTGATGCTCGTTGTTCTGCAGCGAGAGAAATGAAACAAAACGCTTTTACAGGAGAGAAGAAGAAATAAAGACGAGATAAAATCTGAAAGTATATGTGACTACGGTTTTACATGAAATTTAATCAGAGAATTAAAATAAACCATAATTCACTTTTCAATAGGGACGTTGTATTTTCATGTTGTTTGTAATCTCACTATCCTGAAAAATCCTGTAACTCGATTGTTTGTCATTGATATCACACTCTTCATAAATCTTACATGTCGATGAGTACAAACCAGTTGACATGTTATTAAAATGATTCCTGTTGACAACACATCGTTCATACCTGCAGGAAATAATACGAATATAAATGATGTCATCACCTGGACCCTCGGCCTTCACGATGGCCTCAGGTGAGATGCAGACGCCGCGGTCGTACAGCGGCAGCTCGCTGCAGGCCAGGCTGTCGGGCCAGCTGTGGTTGTACCGCTTCATCACCGGCTCGCAGCCGGTCTTGGCGCGCTCGCACACCGCCTTACAGGGTTTGATGGGCTCGTGCTGGAAGTCGATGGTGCAGATGGGAGCGTACATGGCGCACAGGAAGAAGAGCAGGTCCGGACTGCAGCCAGTACCTGGACACAGGTGTGAAACCAGGTGTGAAACCAGGTGTGAAACCAGGTGTGAAACCAGCAGGAAAACAACACTTTGAGTTACACTCAACTTTTTCTACAAGGAAACAAAAACTATAATTATACTTGAGTTGAGGTTTTGAGCATGTTTTTCCATTTCTGGACATTTTGGTGGAAACACGGTCTGTGGGCAGCGGTTAACGTTTGAGACTCGGGCTGTGGGGGAGACGCCCGTCAGCTCCCATGATGCATTGCTCACTGAAGCATATCATGGAGTTGTAAAGGGAAAGAATAATTCCGGACGCCCGCTGGTTCTGGAAGTTAAAGTCTTGTTCGTTTTCTCACAGACGGAGTTTCATGAAGAACATGAAACTCTCACAGAGACTCATTGATACAAAAGATTAACAACTGTCTGAGAAAATATCTGCTTCTTCCAAACGCCACTTCTGTCTGAAGCTTCAGGGATTCAACATGTTCACTTTACAGCAACAATAAGAGGTTTTCAGACATGACCACAGCAGGAGATTGTCCAGGTCAGACTCTGGAGTACTTCTACAGCTTCATCTTCTTGCTCAGCTCCCTTGTCGACGCTGCGTTCAGGGACCTTCCGCACACAGGACGTGTGATGACTGCTGCTTCACACCGGACGGGACCAGAAAGAGCTCAGCACAGGTTTTAGTTTCTTCTCCTGTGGACGACTGAGGTTTGGCTGCTCAGCTTCTCAGTGAAGTCACAGAAATGTTCTGAACTTGTGACCTGAGACTGCCTCCTGCTTTCTGGCCTGCACATCTTTCATTAGAACATTTTTCTGGTTAAAGCTTTTTGCTTTTCCACTTTCTCTCTCCGCTTCTCCGACCTCAGCTGAGCTCAACGTTCTGCCAAGACCTGAAAGAACCGAACAGAGTCGGCATCACGATGGAAGCCAATGAGCTTAGATGTGATTCTACTTTACAGGATCTTTACAGCAAATCTCAGTCCAGCTCCAAACAGCAACATCACTCAGTGGAGCTCATCACTCCGCCAAGAACCAACAGTTTAAATCAATCGAGCTGCAGCTAATTTCACTCACTCATAGAAATCAGTCCTTTAAACACGTCGGATTTTTCATCAAGGTCCATGAATTATTCTCGGGGGAAATCTGTGAAAACCTCAGGAAACGTCCTGTGTCCCACAAGTTTCCTGCTGAATGTTGGAGATAAACTCTGGTTTTTAATAACTTCTGAGTCTTTTGAACTGATCTCAGTTCAGCTTCACTCTTCAACTGGAGCTGATTCAGTTGAAGCTGACTCTCAGTCAGTTCTTCTCTCAGGAGATGGAACCCACTCAGCAGAGTCACAGAGAACAGACGTTCACACTGAAGAATGACTCTGACAGCTCACTGTGAAATTCACTGGACACAAGGAACTGTGCAATATTTACTCTCCACAGACGTCAGGATGAAGAGAATGAAACTGGAGACATTTTTACAGTAAGAAGAAAACGACCTGCACAGTTTACAGGTTGAGATAATGGACGTGGAGCAGCAGAGTTTCAGCAGCGTTATTAGCTCAACTTATCAAAAACACACAGAGGTGCTGAGAGTCAGTATCGGCAGGAATGTCGAGACTTGGCAGAGAAAACACACAGAGCTGATCTGAGCTGATCCAAGTTTCCAGTTACTACCTAAAAAATATAGAAACATAAGTGGAATTATTCTACTTCATCCAAATGTTCTGTGAACACTTTAATCCAGAAAACTCACAGAAGTAAATTCATGCTTTATCTCTAAAATCTCCAAGTATTAAAATAAAACCGACATCGTCACTAGAACGAGGGAAGAAGAGGAAAATGTTTTTATAATTTGGATGAACTTTTAACATTGAGGCCTGTGTGTGTGTGTGTGTGTGTGTGTGTGTGTGTGTGTGTTTAATGATCGGCTGCCTCAGTCTGAGTTGATTTGATTTTATTACCTTCTGGACTGAATGAAACCATAAAACGAGGGTTTGGCAGCAGAGGAACCGAGCGGCTCCTCCGTGATAATCCACATCCACACAGTAAAACAACCTTGAAGCCGTTGAACACTTTTCTCTCTGAGTTTTGTTTCGCTCTGTCAGCGTCGGTTCATCTGTCGGTCGCTCCACTTTCCTTCAGATTAATTAACTCAACTGCTCCTGGATGAACTGATATTTGGTTCATTCGTGGTTCCCAGAGGATGAATCCTCCTGGCTTTGGTTAATTCAGACTTTTTCTCTGTAGTTCCATCACCACTGACGAGTTGCAGACTTCAATAGCTTCACAAAGCATTGAGCTGAACATGGTAAAGATACCGAATGTGCTAAACATAATCATGTTAGCATTGTCATTAATGTGGTGGAGCCAGTTAGCCACTAGCATCGCTAATAGCTAGAGTTGTTTTATTGAGTTCAGGGAGGAAAAAGTTAAAGATCATATTCTACTGAAAGAAAAACTTTCTTGGTCCCAGCCTCGGTCTTTGTTGCTGAGTTGAATCGTCTCTAACAGCTCTGATAACATTTTCCTTTCCAGACGTTGTTCTGCCAAAATAGTTTCAGGTCTGTGGTTGTGGATGTAACTGTTGAGTCCAGAGGACAAAACCATTAATGTTCAGAAACATAAATCAGAGATGAAGAAAAGTTGAACATGATTCTGGAGTCAAGAAGAAAATCTACGTCGTAAATGATTTGGCCTCTTTTTCTTCTTTTCGCTGGAGGAGGAGGAGGAGGAGATGATGAAGATGAATTATGACTCAGGGATACAGCTGTTAGCTCTGCTCAGGCTTTAAAGTTTTTCCATAAGAATTATTACCAGTCATAAATCACTCTTTTCTTGGGCTTGTTACCATAAATAGATCTGCAGATAATTAAATATGAAAACACTGATTCAGGGTTTTTTAGTCCTTCTTCCTCGTCACTACATCATGTGGAAACTTTTTAAAGCGTGGAAAAGTCCACCCTCTTCAACATGGAAAAACCCCAGAGAGCAAAGCATCCAGAACCATCTGACCCCGGTGACCCGCGGCTTGGAGCCGACCTCAGGTTGTTGCAGCTTCAGTGGCAGCGGAGGAAACGCAGCCATCTCACTCTGTTATTTCAGTGGTTTCAGGAACAAGAGAGTTGTTCTTGGACATTTGTGACGTTCAGACAATCTTCTGCACTGAATGTCCCGTAATGTCTCCACAGCTCAGAGTGAAACGCTGCAGGGAAGGAGTCAAGTACACTCATCCACACTAAGTACTTTAAACTATACTGAGAGCAGTCCTGAAAACTACTTGTATATATACACACATGTACATGCTCTCATGTGAACCCCGTATTACAGGCACACAGAAATGGTCAGCAAAAACTTTATGGATTACTTGAGGCTTTGTTCACACCGATCGATCTCTAAGCAAACAGGTTATTATCTCTGTCCACGCTAACACAGCTGGAAACACATGTCACATGATTCAGAGGCTGGAGAACTGCACAGTCGATGTTTAACTGTGCTAATTTACCCAAATTAGGTCAAATTAATTCAAATGGAGTTTTATTAATATTCATCAGTATTTTAACACCTGCGCTAAACAAACCCTGAAGCTTTTTCTGGCAAACAGGAACAATTTCCTGTGAAATACCAAGATGTCAGTTCCCGGCCGCAGAGCGACCTCGGCCATGTTCTGAGTCTTTACGATCACTCGCTGGTTAATAATGTAAAAAAGCTTGTAAATAAAGGCTGTGGACAGAAACAGCTGGATTGTGTCTGGATCGGGTTGTTCATCCAGGAGTTTGTATTTTCAACATCTTCCTTTCACTAGTTATACAAGTGACGGAAACCTTTTGGAGCAGAGCTGCATTTAACTCATCAGCGAGCTGTAACTCCAACCGCCTCTCTAAGGCAGAACGGCCAATGTTTTCTTTTCTTTTCTTGAATAATGTAATCAGAGCGACGGTTCTCACAGAATGTTTCCATGCTCGCTGAGTGAAGTGATGGTTGAAGTTTCCTGTGGCTCAGTCAGACCCGATCCAGAGATTTGATCCAGAGGTGCGGTGGAGTCCGCCCACCTCTCGTCAGGGGGATTTACCACATACCTACTCAGAAATAGCCACAGTCTCGGTGCAGATGTTGCAGCCGTGTTCCAGTCGCTCATGTACAGAAGTGGCTGGTTCGAATGAAAACTGGATCCAAACCTAAATCTACCATAGTTAACAATGTCTTAAACACTAGTTTATTATAAACGCTAAAAAATATTATTTTCTTTAGGCCACAACAGCATTCAACCATAAAAGAGACGGCCTGATTTCATGTTTATGTAGATGCTGCAGCTCCGTTATAACTGATTCACTAAAGGAGAATTTACATTTGATTACAATCAAACAAACTCAAATCAAATGAAATACTCAACAACAAATGTTGGTTGGACCACAGATTGTTCTTGTAAATCAAAGCGAAACCTCATGACTGCCGAGCGAGTTCAAGTCAGGTTCAAGTCATTCGAATCTCCGACAGTAAAGTTCTGTGGTTCTGAATTTGTCTGGAGGTGATTAGAGTTGAGTTTGTTTCTCTCAGCAGTGAAACATATTTGATTTTATTCTCTGCAGCAAACACGACACAAGCTGACGTTCTGAAACCTGAGCTTGAGTCTGAATAATTCAGAGCATCACTGAGAACAAAGACGTCCCCATGAAAACTGGGGCCTTGTTTGTTCTGCTGATTATTCAGAGGAACAGAGTACAAATATACATTCATACCTTTTTTTAATCAAATTATCTCTTGTTATTGAACCAATTCCGTTCATTTTGAAGAAGAGCATTAGAATCACTGAGTGTTTGATTCAGAAGCTGAAGTGTCAGTTTCATCGTCTCTATAGAATATGACACGCCCACTGATGTCATCATAAAGTTTCTCTCTCTTTTCTTTACTGATCCTTGATATTTAATCTCCACCTGTTTCTCAAACTCCTCTTCTTCTGTCTGTGTTTCATTTGCTTCAACTCTTTCTTTCTCTTATTGTTTGGTTTGTAAAACATCTCAAACGTGTGGAATCACGGTCGCATGAAATTTCTACATTTCTCAATATTCAGTTTTTAATTTTATGAAACAGAGAAATGCAGCAAAACATTAAATATGAGAAGATGCAACATTGAAATATCAGGAATCTTTTACTAATTTATAACTGATTATTGAAACAGTTGCTGATTCATTTAGATTTTTAAATCACTCCATCAAATTTAAACTTGAATGTTTTTAATGTCATTAATATAATCGTGGTTGTCGTTATCAATGTGAATGAGGCAGTTTAATTACATCATTAAATAATTTACAAAGAAAACTTTCACACATTTATATTTAGGAAACTCAAACCAACTAATTCTTTGTTTAAAAAATGCTTATTTATACTTTTTACTGAGGCTACTTATTCTTAATGATTTATCGATCCAGAGTTTGATGATAATTTAACATTTAACAGATTATAAGTCACATTTGTGTCTTTAAACATAAATTCAACAGGAATCAGGAAAACGTTTTGATTGATGATTTGACATTATTTGACAGATAAGAGGCTAAAACATTATGAACTGTGAAGTTAAATAAAAACAATAAATGACACTGACAGAGATAAATATAATATATATATATTCTGTCAGTTAATTCCAGAGTCAGTTTGATGTGTAGTTAAAGTTGTCACTCACCCAGCAGCCCCTCGAACTGCTCGATGGCCAGCACCGCGTTGTCCTGGGTGCTGTGGTGGAGGTGGTTCGGCATCTTCGTCATGTTCCAGGGCATCGACCGGCACAGCGGGATTCGAACCGACTCACAGGACGCGGCCCGGACCGCAGCCGGCCACAGAGCACAGGAGGCGGCCAGCAGAGCCACGGAGAGTCCCGGGGAGAACATGACGGAGCTCCGGTCTCAGATAGATCCAACTGGGAGTCTGAGAGAGGGACTATAACATGGGGTGGGGGAGAGAGAGACTTTAACATGGGGTGGGGTGGGGGGAGAGAGAGACAGAGAGAGGAGAGAGAGAGGAGAGAGAGGAGACTTTAACATGGGGTGGGGGAGAGAGAGAGAGAGAGAGAGAGAGAGAGAGAGAGAGAGAAGGGGTGGGGGAGAGAGAAGAGAGAGAGAGAGAGAGACTTTAACATGGGGTGGGGGGGGAGAGAGAGAGAGAGAGAGAGAGAGAGAGAGAGACTTTAACATGGGGGGGGGTGGGGAGAGAGGAGAGAGAGAGAGAGAGACTTTAACATGGGGTGGGGGGGGGGAGAGAGAGACGGGAGAGAGAGGAGAGAGAGAGAGAGAGAGAGAGCTTTCATGGGTGGGGAGAGAGAGAGAGAGAGAGACTTTAACATGGGGTGGGGGGGGAGAGAGAGAGAGAGAGAGAGAGAGAGAGAGAGACTTTAACATGGGGTGGGGGAGAGAGAGAGAGAGAGAGAGAGAGAGAGAGAGAGAGAGAGAGAGACTTTAACATGGGGTGGGGGAGAGAGAGAGAGAGAGAGAGACTTTAACATGGGGTGAGGAGAGAGAGAGAGAGAGAGAGAGAGAGAGAGAGAGAGAGAGACTTTAACATGGGGTGGGGGAGAGAGAGAGACTTTAACATGGGGTGGGGGAGAGAGAGAGAGAGAGAGAGAGGAGAGAGAGAGAGAGAGAGAGAGAACTGCTTTCTTATTCACACTTTCACCTCCTCCTCCTCCTCCTCTCCTCCTCCTCTTTCTCTCCTTCTCATCCTCCTCCTCCTCCTCTATCCTTCTCTCCCCCCCCTCCTCCTCTATCCTCCTTCCTGCTCCTCCTCCTCTATCCTTTCCTCTCTCCTTCTCTCCTCCCCCTCGCTCCTCCTCATCCCTCCTTCAGATAGATTCCTTTTAGATGAAAAGTCAACAGAAGTAAATCTGCCAGAATCTCACAGATGTGTGTTTCATTACATCTCATGAAATCACATGTCGTTCAGACAACACAGTTACTACGAGTAAATACACTGCAGGAGGAATCCAGGCAAAGTACTCGAGTATTATCAGTACTTTGGATTTGGATATTGTGACAAGTTATTGTAATAAACAAAAGAAAATGGATTCTATCCTCGTTGGGAAACGTTGGTTTTCTCTACAATGTTATAATGTCTTGTTATTTGTGGCTTTTTCAATAAAGTTGAACCTCCTTCGTCCAGAGATGAAGACAAAACGTCCCAGAGACAAACGCTGCCAGAGTCTAAAGAGCAGTGATGCACTCGGACTGGGTCCATGTCCCTTCTGCTAACATGGAGGAGGCAGGTTTACGACCTATACTGCAGTCAGCCACTAGGGGGAGATCATCCGTCTCTAAATCATCTCCTCATTCGTGGTTTGTCCCGCCCCCTTATTGTTGTTGCCGAGCAACAGAGCTGCAGTTGGACGTGATGAGAAAGTCTGAAGGGCCTTTGGTTTGTTAACGTACGAACTGTCCGCTGCTTCTTCAACGTTAGATGTCTCGTCGCTTGTTGGCGCCATGTCAATCAATCAATCAATCAATCAATCAATCAATCAATCAATCACATTTATTAGTCTCATATTCCCAGTTTGTCTCACAGATGTTAACAAGGAGCAACTTCCTCTGATCTTAACTCAACAAGAGTCAAACTACAGAGAAACTTAGTGATCCGTGACTAAAGCTCAGTCCCGTGTGAGGATCGTCTCCCAGGACACGAGGACAACAGATGCTGACTGGTTCTTCTCACTTCATGAGAAGAACCAGTTCCTCTCTGATCTCTGAGATTCACACGTAGGAGCCTCTGATTCTAGTGTGAGGCGAAGGCTCCTGATTGGTCCACACGAGGAAGTTTTCACCTGCTGAATGACATTTAGCATTTAATCCACTTGCTAACGCTGGTTAGCTAGTGGACTCTGGAGACTACATCTCCCAGCATGCCCTGCAGGAGCCCGTGTGTCCACATATTCATTCCAGTTCAACCAGTGAACAAAAGGTGTGAACCAATCAGTGAGCTGACAGGCCATGATGTCACTGTTTCTCTGGCAGATGTTGACCTCTGACCCCGGCGAGCTTGTTGCATTAGCAGCTCCGTTATTGGTCCATTGAAGCTGAATGTGACGCTGCAAAAAGCAACTGTGTGTGTGTGTGTGTGTGTGTACAGCAGTAATGGTTGTCAGATGTTGGAGGAGCTTCCCATGTTAGGGTTGAGTTCCAGCCAACACACACACACACACACACACACACACACACACACACACACACACACACACACACACACACACACACACACACACACACACACACACACACACACACACACACACACACACACACACACACACACACACACACACACACACACACACACACACAGGGTTTTCTGACTCATGGATCAACATGCAGCAAACTGAGTCAGCACTTTCTCCTCCATCCCTCCTTTCCTTCGTTCTCTCCATTCTCATGATTTAATCTCTGTGTGTGTGTGTTTCTGACATAAAAACCTCTTGGCAGGAAAATCATCTTGTCACACACACACACACACACACGTACACACACACACACACAAATACTTTTCAACTTTGGTCATTTCTGGGGAAGAACATATCAATTCACCATAACCACTAGTTAACTAACCCTCACTCGCACCATAACCTTAACTGAACTCTGACCTTTCCCCAGTAAGTGTGTTCTCTGTCGTCCAGGTCGTGGTGTCTTCAGAAGGTGAACGTACGTAAACAACACAAACAGGAAACACACGTCCAGCTGCCTGAACCGCTTCAGAACACAACCCGTTAACTCAACCTTTCTCTTAACCTTAACTTAGTTATGACCCACCCTTACTCCCTAACCCGGACTCAACTAATATCAGCCTGACCCTTTTGTTTCTGTGGGTTTTTATCTCACGTGGTTGAATCTCTCTGAATCATTTATCTCTCGCTCTCCCTCTCTCTCCCTCTCTCCCCCACCTCTCCTCCTCTCTCCCTCTCTCTCTCTCTCTCTCTCTCTCTCTCTCTCCCCCCACCTCTCTCCCTCCTCTCTCTCCCTCCCTCTCTCTCTCTCCCCCCACCTCTCCCTCCCTCTCTCTCTCCCTCTCTCTCTCTCTCTCTCTCTCTCTCTCTCGCTCTCCCTCTCTCTCCCTCTCTCCCCCACCTCTCCCTCCCTCTCTCTCTCTCTCTCTCTCTCTCTCTCTCTCTCTCTCTCTCTCTCTCTCTCTCTCTCTCTCTCTCTCTCTCTCTCTCTCTCTCTCCCCCCCCTCTCCCTCCCTCTCTCTCTCTCTCTCTCTCTCTCTCTCTCTCTCTCTCTCTCTCTCTCTCTCTCTCTCTCTCTCTCTCTCTCTCTCTCTCTCTCTCTCTCTCTCCCCCACCTCTCCTCCCTCTCTCTCCCTCTCTCTCTCTCTCTCTCTCTCTCTCTCTCTCTCTCCCTCTCTCTCTCTCCCTCTCCCTCTCTCTCCCCCACCTCTCTCTCTCCCTCTCCCTCCCTCTCCCTCCCTCTCTCTCCCTCTCTCTCTCTCTCCCTCTCCCTCTCTCTCCCCCCACCTCTCCTCCTCTCTCCCCCACCTCTCTCTCTCTCTCTCTCTCTCTCTCTCTCTCTCTCTCTCTCTCTCTCTCTCTCTCTCTCTCTCTCTCCCCCTCTCCCTCTCCCCCACCTCCTCTCTCCCTCTCTCTCCTCTCTCCCCCCACCTCTCTCTCTCTCCCTCTCCCTCTCTCCCCCACCTCTCTCTCCCTCTCTCCCTCTCCCTCTCTCCCCACCTCTCCCTCTCTCTCCCTCCCCCACCTCTCTCTCTCTCTCTCTGTGGAAATATTCGTGGAAACTGCCAGAATCTTTTCCAACATAAATAAGAGTCAGCTGTACACACACACACACACACACACACACACACACACACACACACACACACACACACACACACACACACACACACACACACACACACACACACACACACACACACACACACACACACACACACACACACACACACAGAATCAATGAACTCTCTCATTCACCTGTTTATCGAACAGAAGATCATTTTACTCACATGTTCGTCTCAGCTCCTTCCTCAGTTAAATCCCTCGACTCTCGTTAATTAACAGAATTCATCATGTGAGATAATCGATTAGTTTAATCAGCTGCAGCTTGGTCACCAGCTGATTAAAGCAGGGGTGTAGCTCCATCTAGTGGATGGAACAGGAACAACATCAGCTAACAATAATCCCAGTCATACTTTATCTCACTAAACCTTTAGAAGTTTAACACAGACGACATAAAGTCCTAATTCAAAATCAAACATTTGAAATATAAAATATATATTATTATTGAAATAAATATTGTGTTCAATGTGTGTAAACTGTTTTATAATCTATGGCTGTTAATTTACCCCTTTCTACACATGTCTCCAGCTCTGTACCTGTGGTCTGTTTGTTTGTGAACAAGGTTTCACAAAAACGACTAAATGGATTTCTACGGAACCTGGTGGAAGGATGTGGTACGGGTCAGGAAAGAACTCATTGAATTTTGGTGGGGATCTGGATCAGAGGGTTATGTATGTAATGGGAGGATGTGTCACTGCTCTGTAGCATCACTGACTGACTGACTGACTGACAGACTGACGGACAGGAGGCAGGTGTCATGTTACACAGCAGCAGTGTCACCTCCAGCAGAGTCGCTCCAGTTCACAGTTCAGCCTCTCAACCGAGGAACAGACGACACAACTTACAGCTACAACACTGGACTTGTTCTGGACCCGGTTCTGTCGGTGGCTGAGTCTTTATCTTTAACCAGGACAGAACTGGAGTGTTTTGTTACATGACTTCTTCTCTAGAAAGTGACCTGGATCTCCTCACCGCTCTGGTTTCTGGTGTTTAAACTGGACGAACTGTCCTCAGCTGAACCAGAGTCGGACCAGAACTGAACATCTGAATAAACAGGTTTTTATCACGACACCTGATCATATATTGACCAAAACTTCTATCAAGAGAAAAAGTTTGATTATATGAGTGAAATACTATAAACTCTTCTTTATGGACAGAGAGTACTTTTAAACTGCTATTGATGAAAATGATATCGCAATAATCACAGATATTTGCGCAGCCCCACACAAACTAATCATTATTCGGTCTTATTTTTTATATATTTGACTGGTCGTCAATCATAACAACCAAACTTTGACCTGTATGCTTTGGTTGCTTGATATGTTATGAATTCAAACATCCAGTATCTCTTGAACTGGTGTTTTTGAAAATGACTTCTGAACATGTGATTCCTGCAGTGAATCTTCCTCCTGTCACGTTGAAAATGTTCAGTTTGGCTCCAGAAGGTAAAACCTGAGGATCAGGAGTCAGAACAGTGAAATGACAAAGAGGCCAAACGGAAACTTATCAAATATCAATTAGAAAGATTAATTAAAATCATTTCATCTGAAGTTAACTTGAAGTAAAGATCTTATCACCTGTGAATTCACATAACTCTGAACTAGAGAATCAGGTTCACCGACACCATCACTTGTGTTGGAGAGTCCCAGCCGACGCTGCTACAGAGAACTGGATTCACATGAAACTGGATTCACATGAAACTGGATTCACATGAAACTGGATTCACATGAAACTGGATTCACATGAAACTGGATTCACTCGTTCATGCTTTGGGACAATTGAAACATTTCTGATCAACATAAATTTTGATTTGTGCTGAGGTTTAGATTGTTGTGTGTGTTTGTTGCCTGAGTGATGGATGGACTTTGTTTTCTTGTTATCTTTAACGCTGCTTCACGTCACCTCAACAGCTCCGACTCTGAGCCCAGCAGATATTTGTCATGTAATTACCACTTGTTGCTCCAGAGGGCGCTGTTGTCGCCGCTCAGCAAAGGGTACATAGTGTTGCTTTAATCTTTCAGGTTCCCTGCAGCCCGGCCCAGTTCGATCCAGTCCGGCGTGGTCATGCAGTCCCTGACCGAGGAGATCCAGAGTTTCTCTCGGACGCGGCTGAGGAAGCAGTGCACACGCGTGACATCACTGAGCGGCCGCCGCATCATCGAGACCTGGAAGGGTTCGACCATCACTGTGGTTGAAGACCCCGCCCCCCCAGAGAAGATGCTGGGATACGTCCCTGACACTTCCTGGGACCTGCAGGTTGGAATCGTCAAACCCGACCTGCTGCTGGGTGAGTGAACGAGACACGTGAATAAACTACTGGGAGAATTAAAACCGTCAATCATGACATCTCTCTTTTTATATCATCAAAAAACTAATTCAAACCAAATTGATCTGAAACACTTTTTAGTTTGGTCCATGTCTCATCTGCTAACCTGGAGGAGGAGCATTTCTGACCTATACTGCAGCCAGCCACCAGGAGGCGATCACAATGATTTGTAATAAAACCATTATGCTGGTAACATTTGGCTAAATTAGTAAAAAAACGCTATGTGGGTGTAAAATATATGGATTTGACCAACTCTGAAACACAGAAGTGTCAGAGTGTCCTATAGTTCAGATGTGTCCACCCCCTGTCCTGCTCCGTCCTGGAGGTCACTTTCAGTCCACCCTCAGCTCAGTGTGGAGGGAAACATGACACAGGCAGGACGTGGGGGAGGACACGGGGGACGTGACCCATCAGACCTCAGTGGTTCACAGGTGGAACAACAACGACGGCGTCTTTGGTTCAACACCCAGGACAGAGTCTCAAAGACAAATACTGAGTCTGTGTGTGTGTGTGTCCATCTGTGTGTGTCTGTGTGTGTGTGTCTCTCTCTCTGTGTGTGTGTGTGTGTGTGTCCATCTGTGTGTGTCTGTGTGTGTGTCTCTCTCTCTCTGTGTGTGTGTGTAGGTTCGCAGGATGCTGCACATGACTTTGGAACTCTGAGAAAACACAAGGTGAGATTTTTAATCTTCTGAAGTGAAACATTACAACAAAGCTTCTTTAGTTTCTCTTCACGCCGACTGAATTAATATGTTTAGATATGAGTTAGCAAATTAGCAGAACTATTCATTTTGCACCTCTAAAAACAGCCACAACAACAATAAATCAAAGACAATGAGGAACATCTGAAAGATCTGAGGGGACTATGAGCTGCTCATGTGAACATGTGTGTGTCTGTTCAGGTGTTTCACTGTGGACGCAGGGAAATTCATTTTCTGATAAACAAGATAAAGGTGAAATAAGGACATAACCTCTTCCTCCTCCTCCTCCTCCTCCTCCTCCAGGTGTCTCACATCCTGAACGTGGCCTTCGGCGTGGAGAACATCTTCCCTGACCTGTTCATCTATAAGACCGTCAGTATTCTGGATCTTCCTGACGCTGATCTGCTGACTCACATCCAGGAATGTTGTGACTTCATCCAGCAGGCTCGCTCGGAGGTAACGTCGCTGACATCAACACAAACATTAATGCTTTAGTCGACACGTCTATTTGTTGGATTCTTGCAGGAAGTGAAGCATTAACATTTAAATTTAAATCCTGAAGGTGAGAGTCGCTGCAGCTCAGGTGAAAACACACGAGTGGATTAAGTCAAACAAGAAGAATCAATCCCATAATGCAGCGGGATTAAGGGCAGAAGGAGGATGTACAGGTCTTAAAGGACTTGACATGACTCCCCTCTCTTCCTCCTCCTCTTCCTTTCCTCTCCTCCTTTCCTTCTTCCTATTCCTCTCCTCCTCTCCTCTCCTCCTTTCCTTTCCTTCTTCCCCTTCCTCTCTTCTGTTCTCCTCTCCCTCTCTTCCTCTCCTCCCCTCCTCTCCTTTCCTTATTCCTCTTCCTCTTCCTCTTCCTCTTCCTCTTCCTCTTCCTCTTCCTCTCTCCTCTCCTCTCCTCTCCTCTCCTCCTCTCCTCTTTGTCTGTTTCTAAATAATAGATGTGTAGTTTTGTTCATGTTTTATTAAGCTGCACACAGATCAGATCTCAGTGTCATACAAGCTTTTAGCAACGAAGCCTGGGACTCACCTTAACATGACACCCCCCAAAACACACACACACACACACACACACACACACACACACACACACACACACACACACACACACACACACACACACACACACACACACACACACACACACACACACACACACACACACAGTCATTAGGGGTGTATGATTACAGGAAGTGTTCATTATAATATGGTTCTTGTGTGTGTGTGGAAATTCCAGCCTTGATAATCAAACTGATGCTTTTACTTTGAAATGCAGGGTCACATTACCCAGCAGGCCATCTGGCTAGTGATGACTATCAGTTATTGATGCTGTCATGACAACAACAGCATCATGTGACTGAGGTCATAACCACAGGGCAGGTTTATAATGTGTTATAATGTGTTTATATTGTGTTTATAATGTACATGATTAACATCGGGCTCAGTTTTTATGTAAAGAAGTTTTAAAGTCGTGCCTTGCTCATATTTTGGTCAGCTTCAAACCCAAATTGATTTTCAATGCTGACTAATTTCTTTTCAAAATCTAGATTTAAAACCCTTTTTTTGCCTGAATGGATCAGATATTATTCACATATTCGAATCTTAAACTCTGAGGCTGAATCTCTAAGAATCTGTCTCAGTGGAACCCGTGACGTTCTGGGGAAGCTCCTGTTTCCTGTTCTCAGATCAGGAGGTTGTGAGTTCGGTTCCAGTTCAGTGAACTTTGAGCTTCAGCCTGAGAACAGCTCGTTCCATGTGGAGCAGAGAGAGGCTGTAATGAGACGCTGATGAGGATCTGACAACAGCAACAAACAAGACATCTACTAAGTTAAAGGCTTCTTCAGTGGAGAGCAACAGGAAGTTCACTGCTCTGTTGCTCTGTAGCGTCCTCTAGTGTTCAGACAGAAACACTGCAGTACAGCGTCAGCTCTCACTCTCCAGAGAACAATAATACTACATTATTCTGAACTGTTCTAAAATGTAAAAACAAGAGAAAGATATTCTCAGAAGATCATTTCAACGTTTTAATATATTCAAATAATATTAAGATTAATGCAATATGCTGTTCACAGAACTACACAACTTCCTCATACGTGTATATGTAGGTGTGTATTTATTGTTTATATCCAGCCCTGTTTGTTTACTTATGTGTAGACTCTACATACAATATATACACATATAAATATATATATATATATATATATATATATGTATATTTATATATACACATAAATATTTGACGATTCTGTTGTGTGTTTAATGTATTGTATTGTATTCAAGACTCAGGGAGACACACACAAATGTGTTATATAGCAGTGCAATTACTGCTCAATTACTTAATGTTGGTATATAATATATAATATAGTGGTAAGAAAACATGTAGTTAGCATTAACGTTTGTGTTTGTCCCTCAGAAAGGTG
>NC_061495.1:1123265-1213265 GCF_022539355.2 Hippoglossus stenolepis | reverse complement strand
ATGTGGGTGAGAGCAGAAGGAAGATGTCTCTCCATCAGGTGTAAAAACATTAAGGTACAGAGTCCTGCGTCTCCTTCATCCTCCTCCTCCTCTTCCTCTTCCTCCTCTTCCTCCTCCTCCTGTGGCTCCTGCTGACGATGGGCTCCTTCTGCACGGCTCTGGACAGGAAGACGGCGGTGGTGACAGTGACGCCACGTGAGGAGTCAACAGTTCAGACAGAGACAGGTCAGCTCTGTTCACCTGCTGCTATATATTTTATTTTTTATTTATTGTACAAAGTTGATATTGTACTTAATATTTAGACCAGAACAGATCTGTCTGTATCTGAAGTGATGTCCGGTAAAATGAAACAAAATCTAATACTTGGGTCAAACTTTAGACATTTACAAAATAATCTTAAAATCAGAAATAGTGATAAAAACACTAAAACAAAAAGTAGATTAAATGTTCCAGGTGAAAATCAGCTCAGACACAAATTAGAACTTAAAACTGATTAAATTTCTACAGTTTGTCATAAAACAAGCGAAGCAGAGATTTTCTTCAGCTTCTGTCTGATGGAGCTTTAAAAAACAAACATGTCTCTCAGCTGTGCTCCGGTTTGTCTACTTGTTGCTCAAAAGCCTTTTGAAAAACAAAGGAGCTGAATATTAATGAAACACACACACACACACACACACACACACACACACACACACACACACACACACACACACACACACACACACACTCACACTCCTCCAGTCGCCCACGCGGTCATCTTTAATTGTCTCTTCAGTGTCGATGCTGATTATGAAGAACCATTAAACAGTTAGTTAGTCCACTGGCCAATCAGACGGTCTGTATGTTGCCATGAGGGTTTGTTTACGAGCACAAGAGCTGCTGTGCTGGACAACATGGAGACACATGGACAGAGACACACTAACACACACATCAACACACACATGAACACACACATGAACACACACATGAACAGAAGCTGCTGTGTCTGCTCTCCTTCTCAGCTTTAACTATTTCTTTGACGTTCTGTCTTCATTACGTCCACAGAGGAGGTTGTGGTTTCACGTCTGTTCTGTTCTCGACTATTTAGTCTTTAATGGTCTTTTATTTCTTCTCTAGTCTATAGATCTGGGCCCTTAAGTCATTTGACCTGGAGGACAAGTCTCTTCTGCTTTAAATGAAGCAGTTAAAACCAAATCAACTATAAAAAAGTCTTAGTTATTAACTGTACCATTATAGACCAAATATAGACATTTTTTCAAAACACAGATTTTCTTTCTACAGATACAAAAAATAGAAGTAAAATCAAAAGGTAAAATAATTTGAACAGTTTCCATCTCCTGGTCTCAATCTGCCCCAGTTGCTGCCTCGGAGCCTTTTAATTTCACCTCTGCAGTCTTTTCAAGCTTCATCTATTTTTAGGCCTGACGTCTTTTGCAATTTTGGGGTGGGTCAGTTAGTGAAAGAAAAGCCTCAGAGGAGCAGGAGGAGTGAAAGGACACAGCAGGTTGTGTTCAGAGAGAAAAGAATCACTTTTATTCTGCAGAAACTGCAAAGTGACCTTTAATTCCCTGTTTTACGCTCCGCTGCCTCGGTTGTTGTTTTTCTCCAACAGCCTCAGTAAAGAGAAATCAGTTACGAGGCCAAACAAGGTTCTTCATAAATCAACTGAGTATCTGTGACACCGTAATCGAATATTTGTGTTTTCAGAGGAAGATTGTAAATGTGTCTCAGCAGCGGCGATGATGAAAACTGGTGGAATCCTCTAAATGCAGAGGAAAGGACCTTTAAAGCTTCCTCTCATCACCTTAAGCAAAGGAAACACTGAAGCATCCTCAACAAAAGGAAAGGAGATAATGTCGTCAAGGAAAAGTGGTTAGAAAAATACGTTGGAAGGTTTATTTCTAATCATTCAACCCTGGAAATAAAGATGGACGACACATTTCACCATCTCTCACTATCCAGAAATGAAGCCACAATATCACATATGAAGGCAGCCATCTTGCTCCAATGATAGTGATTGTGGAGTGGAGCCATGGTAACAAGGTCACACCCATATATGTGCTCAACCAATCATGAGTCAGGCTTAGCTGTCAATCATGCTGTCTCAGCCCACTGTATATCATCAAATAACAAATTCAAACCAAACTGATCAGAAACACATCAGAGAGATAAGAACGACCTGAAATGACAGAAACCATCTTCAAACATTTATTTAACGTCTTTATTTAACGACAACCCCATCTGCTAACATGGAGGAGGCTTGGTTTACCTTTGGAACGCCGTCTCCCATCTTTATTTAAAGTCTAACTCTTCCTCTCCCTCCGACAGGTGACTCTTTGCAGCCAATCAAATCAGTGAGCTGGCTGCAGCACCCAATCAGGAGCAGGTGCAGCATCGGGAGGCGTGTCCGTGGACCTGCCAATCACTGCACTGTGAAGACCGGGTAAGACATTTAAGATTCAACACTTCAAACATTATTATTTATTACTCTGATCAAAATCTACAAACCACAAACACATGAGAACAGGTGAACACAACAAGAATCAGAGTGAATCCTCCTTTTCTGTGTTAAACCAGGATCTGTCACTAATGTTCTGTGAGATTTATTTTTAGAAAATAAATTAAAAGTGTTTGAACATTTAACAGAAACTTCCAGGATCAACATAACAAAGATTTTAATTAACACCATTATCCCAACAGGGGCCTCCAGCCTCCAGGGGGCCCCAAAACACTTTGTGTGTGTGTGTGTGTGTGTGTGTGTGTGTGTGTGTGTGTGTGTGTGTGTGTGTGTGTGTGAGAAGGACACACTTATGAGTTGTGTCTGAAATCCCTCACTCACTATTCTCTACTTCACTATATAAAGATAATTATATAGAGAACTATACATGAGGTCATCGGAAAATAAAAACTACATTTCTCTGCACTGGTTATGACGTCATTGTTGCAGGATTATGATCAACAACAACAACAACAACAACAACAACAACAACAACAACAACAACAACAACAACGTCGGTCAGTGGAATGTCCCACAGTAAATTTAAATGTTTATTTTACACTGAGAATAAATAAGGTAAAAATTAAAATGAAGGTAAAAAACCTGTTGAATGATCATCTTTACATGTAGAAATAAACGTGTGATGCTCGGCTTCTCTTTACATTTATACGACATATTCATTGAGATCCTGCAGGGGGCAGTAACATGCTCAGCAGCGTCTACACTGCCTAATGACAGACGAAGAAGAAGAAGAAGAAGAAGTTTAGCGCCAAAGCTGAAACTAAACCAGCGAAAACAAAGATGTCAGAGAAACAAAGATGTCAGAGAAACAAAGATGTCAGAGAAACTGGATTCAGAAAAAACAAACCGTCACATGTTCACTTCATTGTTCAAAAGTTGACTTATTAGCATTAGCAAAGAGCCTGGAGAGGAGGAAGCTAACAATGCTAATGATGCTACCGTCCCAGAGGAGGACGGCAGCCATGTTGTTATTAACTCAGGTGAGTTTCAGTTACCTGTTTAACCAGCTCACCTTCACCATACAGTGGGTCAGTTACCTGTTTAACCAGCTCACCTTCACCAGACAGTGGGTCAGTTAACTGTTTAACCAGCTCACCTTCACCAGACAGTGGGTCAGTTACCTGTTTAACCAGCTCACCTTCACCAGACAGCGGGTCAGTTAACTGTTTAACCAGCTCACCTTCACCAGACAGTGGGTCAGTTAACTGTTTAACCAGCTCACCTTCACCAGACAGTGGGTCAGTTACCTGTTTAACCAGCTCACCTTCACCAGACAGCGGGTCAGTTACCTGTTTAACCAGCTCACCTTCACCAGACAGTGGGTCAGTTACCTGTTTAACCAGCTCATCTTCACCAGACAGTGGGTCAGTTACCTGTTTAACCAGCTCACCTTCACCAGACAGTGGGTCAGTTACCTGTTTAACCAGCTCACCTTCACCAGACAGTGGGTCAGTTACCTGTTTAACCAGCTCACCTTCACCAGACAGCGGGTCAGTTACCTGTTTAACTTGCTTTGTGTCACTTTGTTGAGCTGAAATGTGCTGAACAGGTGTTTGTTGGTTTGTTGTTGCTTGGTGACGTGATACAGACGACACACACACACACACACACACACACACACACACACACACACACACACACTTGGTTGTAGTCGTACCCAGACTTCTGTTGTGATTTCAAAGTCCAGGAACATGTCCACATGCTTTGTCTACATGGATCTCATGTATTGTTTCCCCCTGAATGCTTGAAGACCTGAGGGTTTGTCTGCTACGTCTCCAGCTGGAGGGAACATCTCAGTTGTTGTAGCTACACATCTGGAATCAAACGTAACCACGGACAAAAACATACATGGTTTTTCCAAATCTAGAACAAACAGGTTGAACTCTGCAGAATCTGCTTTCGTCCTCAGCCTCTGGAGAAAAGCAACTCCATCGGTTTCCTAACGTATGTTGTCTTCTTGCTTTGGTTCAAAGTGACTCGTCCCCCGAAAGAGTCCACATCACATGTAGCATCTGGAGTTTCCTCAGAGGACAGGATAACCACAGATGATGAGTGGGGGTTAGGTCAACTGGCAATCTGCCCCTGTGTAGGAGACGGATACTTTCTGTGTGTATGTGTGTAAGAGTGAATAATTCATGGGAAACAAATCATAAGTTGTATTCTTCAGGTTCACGCTCATGCATGTTGTCGTGCACTGCTTGAGATGCTGAGGCCTTTTATTCACCGACTCTACGTCAGAGTTGTCAGCAGCCGTAGAACAGCAGCAGTTATGTGAAATACACCAACGTGAAACAAGTGTATTTCTATCTGACGTGTTCTTGTTGGGGCTGAAATGACCATGACGGCCTCTAGAGGGCGCCAGCAGGACCTTTCTCTGGTCCTGCTCTTTGACTGAAGAGGTGACTCTCATTTTCAGGAACATGACATCATCATTGTCTAAAAACCACACACACTCCGATGCAGTGGAGAGCGAGGGCAGGACAGACTGAGGCTCCTGTTCCTGTTCGGCTGCTCGCGTCTGAGCGGAGCGTAAAGTTATGTGTGTTTGAAACTGGGAGGGAGGAGGAGGCAGGTCTGTCAGCTGCAGGATTCCATCACTCTTAGCAACCGTTGTTGAGTTACCACGGAAACGCTCTGCGATGTTCTCTGCTTCTCCTTTGTCCTCCTCCATCGCTCTCCTCTCCTCCCGCGCTCTCTCTCTCTCCCTCTCACTCCATCCTGTCTTTATTGCTGGTTGACTTCCTCTGTGCGTTGCTACGGCGATGCTCTGGGACATTCAGCTGGATCATTTTGCCGCCGCAGTGCCGGAGTGCGGAGCTGAACTGGAGGAAGTCGTCAGCTGATCACTTTGTTTACTTGCTGGGCGGCGTCGGTCTCCTGCTTCTCAACTTATCAGAAACCTGCACCTTGTCCGGTGACCTTTAACCCCTCCGCTCCTCCAACGGGTCGTATCAGAGGTCATTGTTTTGGATTGGCCGTGCTGATAGGTGACATCACAGGAAGTTGAGTGAAGTTTCATCAACCCCAAATGGGCGTAATCGGCGTCTATGTTTTCACAAGTGTGTCAGAGTGAGAGACGTCCAGACGCTCCTCAGAGACCAAACTCTGCCCTGTGAACACAACTCTCCAACAAGCCGAAAGAAACCTCCTGCACCTCCATCTCCTCCTCACCCACCGCGAGATGAACGAGGAGGCGGAGGAGGCGCAGCTGCCCGAGCAGGAGGAAGTGCCATGTGAAGGGGAGGTGCAACAGGAGCAAGACAAGGTGCAGGAGGAGGTGCAGCAGGAGGAGGAGATGCAGCAAAAGCAGGACAAGATGCAACAGAGTGAAGTGGTAAAGGAGGACGAGGAGAATGTGGAGGTGCAGCAGAGTGAACAGGAGCAGAGGGAGGAGGAGCAGCAGGTTGAGGAGCTGCAGCAAACTGAAGAGGAGGAGGAGGCGCAGACTGAGGAGATGCTACAGACTGAACAGCAGCAGAGAGAACAGGTGCAGGAGTTTGAGGTGAAGCAGCAGCAGACCGAGGAGGTACAGCAGCAGATTGTGGAGGTGCAGCAGATTGAGGAGGTGCAGGACTTTGTGGATGCTGTGGAGCAGAACCTTAACAACCAGGTCCTGATTCGACTGAGAGGGATGTGAGTAAACACAGTCAGCTGGCTGATGATGTAATGATGGTGATGATGAAATGTCTCTATTAATAATTAGTGATTGCGTTGTAAGGATCCATCACTGTTAGTTGTGGAATCAAGCTGACGACCACGGGGACGGCATCAACGTGGTGGCACGGTTGCCGTGGTGATGTTGGCATGGACTGAAGATGAATGACAGAAAGTCAGTGGGTGTGCAACATTACTGAACATAAGAGAGAGAGAGGGGTGTGTGTGTGTGATGACCGTCTGTCTGTCAGATGTTTTACCTCAGTAGCTAACAAGCGAGCGTCGCAGCAGGAGCCGCCACATCTGTCTGAATTCGAGGCTACGGCAGCAGAGTAAAAAAAAAAGAAAACAGCAGGTCTTTTTGTTCTTGTCCATTGTTGCCATGGCAACGACAGAGCGTTGCGATGCAGCAAAGATAGACAGATTAGGAGCGAGACAGAGCGAGAGAGAGATGGAGGCAGGGCATGAAGAGGAAAACCAGGCAGAGCAGATGTTTGCGTCCTACAGCTCACACACTGCAGCTCATCGTGAAATCAAAGTCCCGCGGAGACGACTGACGCCACGTTCAAATGTATGAAGCTGCAAACTGGAGCTGGTTAGCTTAGCACAAAGACTGGAAACAGAGGGAAACAGCTAGCATGACCCTGTCTGAGGACAGAATCGTTCTATTAGCATTTTTTAACATCATTAACATATATACAGTTGTTTTGTTTAATCTGTAATTATGTGATTATGCTTCGGATCATTTCATGGCTGCACATAAAAAACAGCCATAAACAAAGTTTGTCTGATGGATGAGTTATGAGATATTGGATCTGTGGACACAGACACTGACTGAAACACAGCTGTTCACAGCAGGAAGTTCTACTATCGACCTGTAGTTGGCTTTTGTCTCTTTGTAATACGACACTTTAAATATCAAGTTCGTATTTATTTAATTTATTGACGTGACACAATTGAGTGTTTCCCACAGACTTTATTTAATCTATGGTGGTTACAGTGGTGGAAGTGCACGTGAAGAAAGGTCACTCTCACGCACAGTAAATTCAGAGTGACAGGTACACAGACTACATGTGAAAGATAAGTTTTCACATGAGAGAACGAACTGCGTTTGCATGACACAACTGCAGCTGACACGATGCACGACTGTCTGCGTGGATGGTAAAAATGTTATAGACCACAGCGTGTGCACGTGGTACATTGAGATGTACTGGGTGTGTTAGCGGCGGAATAACCCGACATGGTTTTATTACTTTTATCCTTTAAGTAGCTTTATCCTATGAAATTAAATATTTATTTGGGGGATAGATAGTTTACAGATTTACCTTGAGACCCCCCCTCTCTCTCTCTGGGACTCGAACACTCAACACCAACATGTGGAGGTGCACACTCTCCTTAAAGAGAAGATAAGAGAAATATAAATCAATGTCAGGTTGGTAAAGTGGATCTCAGCCTCTAACTCACCCAGTGCATCTCAATCTCTCAGTTTGCAGATGCTCCGACTCATCCTGTCACCAAAACACCAGATGTGCACACTCACGTTCATGGTGCACAAAGATATGTGCACATGTTTTTATTGAGTAGTGATGTCAGAGGTTTCCACAGTGTCTCCTCAGAGTCCGTGCATATCAACATGTGGAGGCCACATCACGGGATTCTAACGTTTCTCATCAAGAGGCTTCATCAGTTAGTTGCACAGGTCGTGTTAGTAAAGAGCAGAATCATATCTCATGTCCTTGAGTTATTTATTATCAAAGATCAGAATCAGAATCCTTTTCTTGTCATTGCACAGAGTAAAACGGAGTTTAGCAGCAATGCTCAAGGTGCATGATATAAATACAAAAATGAAGTGTATATATGAGGTATAATACATTTAAATGTAAATAGGGTCTGGTGACATAAAAGTGACTTAATGAAAAGGTGGAGATGAATGTTGCTGCGGCTGCTGGTCTCTGAACTGGAGATGATACTTCCTTGTGGTGGGTGATGGGAGGAGGAGTCGAGCATACGTGCAGATTTAGATGCAGACACATTATGCAGCAACCAGCACTGCACACTCTTAACTTTGAGATCTCTGATGTTATTATGACAATTGTCATATAAAAAGCAGTAATATAAATAACAATAGTAATAAATATGAATTAAAGGTTTAGTATGAGGTTTGGTCTAAAGACTACAAGTTGAAAAGATGTGAACTGATCTTATTTTAGAAAGTCTCACTCCTCCACGTGAGGGTGTGACCAGTTGAATGAGAAGTGAATTTACACTTTAGATCAAATCACTGTATCAATGCATTTCTCCTTCTGCCTGACTGGCAGCACTTTGTCCTGTTGAAGGTACAAACTCTCACGGGCGGGCCACACTGGCTGCTGCGCACCAACAGCCGTCATTCAAAACCACTTCCATCATTAAAACGCTCTTTGCTTGTTATTACGTCAATTTGTAAAGAAGCATGAAGCTGATAGTTATATTTAACTTAAAGATTGAGTTTAACCTTGCACATGTTTACATCTCATAACTAAATAAGACGTATTTGTACGATTGCATCTCGTGTCCTCGTGGTCGTGGCCTCGTTCATCATGTCGCCTGCAGACAGAATCAGCAGCAGTTTGATTTAATGAATGTTCCTCACATCAGCAGCAGCAGTGAAGAGAAACACACTCACACCAGTTCACGCCTGTTGGCAGCTCTTCCTCTGTTTAACAGACACTACTTGATGAGCAGCATCTTGTTTTAGTAACTAGTTGGAAACAGAACGAGATCAGGAAAAAAACTAATTCACCAGCAGAAGTTGACGTGTCGGTCGAGGAAGTCGACGCCAAGAGAAGTGTCTGATTTTTGCCAGATCCTGTAATAAACATTGGCACGTGGATGTGTTATCTGTCAGAAGTGATTCAACGAGAGACAAACTCTGAAGGTGTAAGAATAAAATGCTGAATTCAACAAGTAGCTAAACTGAACAGAAATAACTGAGGTCAGACCTTCTCTCACTGGTCTGATATCACAACATCTTTCTTTTTATTACATTTACTCAGTTTAAGATCAGTTTTATTCTTTTTTAAACAGATTCTTAGAGGAGTTTCATCTTATTTGCTGCGTTTAAGTTTTATCACAGTGACGCTTACGTGTTCATTCAAGTTGTTATAACGTCAAAGTCAAACTTCTGATAACCCAATATTTCTGACTTGGTGCTGAAAGCTTTTGGCAAAGTTTATTGTAGAAGGTGATTAAATGGTCAAATGTAATATTCATAGTGATGTAGTGAAGCTGCTCAGTACATCAAGCAGAAAATCAACTCCACTCAGCATTATTATACACATATTATACTTATGTTTTCACGCAGCATCTGTTGAACTTCCTTGGAGAGGGATCCCTGTCTGACACGTCTGTGTTCTTTCCTCCTTTAATGGGCTTTGTGGTAGTTTAACAGACGATGTTGCACCTGGTTCAACCCGATGGGACAAACAGATTCAGTTTGATTATATAGATCAGTTCATTCTCGATCAAAGCCATGAAAAAAGTGATATCACACTGCACACCTTTCTCTCTCTCTCTCTCTCTCTCTCTCTCTCTCTCTCTCTCTCTCTCTCTCTCTTTCTCTCTCTCTCTCTCTCTCTCTCTCTTCTCTCTCTCTCTCTCTCTCTCTCTCTCTCTCTCTCTCTCTCTCTCGCTCTTCTCTCTGACCTGACAGGACCTGACTTTGTATGAATGTGAATCGGCCGTTACCTGTGCTGCCTCCTGAGAAGTAGATCTTTTCTAGAGGTCGACCTTCATGCAGCACAGACGCAGCAACAGAACCACAATGTTCTTCAGTGACAAACGATGTCACCACATTCAAAATGTATGAACAGCATTTCTGGGCATGTTCCAATTTCAAATTATTGTAGCATCAAGTCTGTCTGCCCTGAAGAAATGTGGCTGCTGAGGCATAACAACGTCTCGTCTGGTAAACACAACAACGTCTAAAGCACTTGGCGAGCGACCATCGACACCACTCGCTCCCGGAAAGAGAAGCAGCACAGAAAACTTACACACTGTATGTTCATTATTCTGTAGAAGTTTGATCTGAATTAACGAAAGTGCTGCAAAAAGAATCAACAACCAAGGTCAACTCATCATTCTCATCACGGAATCAGCTGTTTCACATTGTGTGTGTGTGTGTGTGTGTGTGTGTGTGTGTGTGTGTGTGTGTGTGTGTGTGTGTGTGTGTGTGTGTGTGTGTGTGTGTGTGTGTTCAGTGTCTTCATGTCCAGATTGATCGTTGTAGTTCTGCGATGAAAGATACGATTCGTAATCTTCAGATCAACATTAACCGTCTGTGTTGTTTGGAGGGGAAACAAACAAGTCTTTTTTTCATCATCTCTAGTTTCCATGGTTACAGCAGAGTATTTTGATGCAGCAAACTCTGCTGAAGATAATGAAAAAGAGAAAAGGGGACGGGACAGCTTTTTAATATTTTGTTCCTTTATTTTTTAACATGTCATGATACGTATTTTATTAAATTCATTTTGCACTCATTGTATTCGTTTGAATCAGCCTCACTTTTTGAATTATAGGCTGTGGGGGTGAGAAGAAAAGAGAATCTGTGCAGTGGAGAGTTTGTCGCCTGTTTTCTGAAGCAGTGAATAGAACAGTTATCAGCTGAAACGCTTCAGTTACTTTAATAAAAACACAAGAAAAGCCAAGTCAGAGAGTTTTTTTTATGTCCAGTCACCTGAAAATGTATTAAAATGAAACCCTGTGTAAACCAGTGTGTCCAGTTCAGCCACAGTTGAAACTGTAGAAACCAGTATAATGTCTGCAGTAACTGAAGCACCAGTGTGTGTGTGTGTGTGTGTGTGTGTGTGTGTGTGTGCGTGCATGCGCCCGTGCAGATGGTTTATTATCACACTGTTTCATTTTAATGGACGCTCTGCTCTTCCTTCAGGCCGCTCGGTCTTCACGTAGGCGGTGTAGACGGAGTTAACTTCTAAAAAAGCGTGAAACACCCTGTGGTGCTGCATCGCAAACAAGAGTCACGCAGAGAAGTAATGCATCTAAGAATAATTTATATTTCACATGCGCGGTGGTGATAATGCACAGAAGGGAAACGTGTGAGGTGAACGGACACAACAGAGCAGCACAGAGACAGAAACCCGGAGTCACCAGGAGCAGAAGCACAGGCTGTGAAGTCCTGACAGAGCGGTGACTCATTCAAACTATCTCTTCCTCACCTGTCGCGCTGCAGCATGCCTCCTCTTTTCTAAAGCACAATGCAGCAACTCGCTCCCGGCTGCTCCCCCCTGCTCTTTGTAATTCAGCGCTGATCCGACCACGCAGGCCGGTGTACAATCACCAATCGACCGTGAAATAACCGGCGCCCGCTGTTAGATTTCAGAGCTGAGACGTGCCACAGCTGTGATTAGCTGCCGGGGTCAGATCCCAGAGCTACGATTGGCTAATTTCCGACCAAATGAAGTGTTCAGATGCCTGATATCAACTTGCAGTGTTTATGTGGTGCGCACGTTCAAACGCTGCAGGGGCTTCTTCAAGGGGCCGCTTCATGGATTTAGCCGCAAGCAAAGACTCTGGAATTATTAACTCCTGTGTTTTGTTGACATTAATGTTGGTTTGTTATACAGAACAGTAATGAACTTCACAGCAACACAACATGTGGACATGAGCATTAAGCATCATCATAACACCTAATTAATTCAGTTTTTTGGTTGGATTCGTTATTTCCCATATCTGCGTGGCACTGTGGGATTTTGAAATGCTGGCGTTGGAGAGAGGTGTGATCTGTAGAGCGTGAGCTTCCTCTCCTGGTTCAGCCGTTTACACAGATGTACATACATATACATGATGGCTCCCACAAGTGAAGCCAAAACACTCCCTGGTGGCCGGCTGCACGATATGTTATAAAACCCGCCCCCTCCATGTTGGCAGATGGGACATGGACTGACAGCTTTCAAAATATGCTGAATTAGTTAGAAGCTCCTGTAAACAGCTCAACAGACGATCGCTGTGACACTGACACTGTTGTTAGAAGTTTGTTTATCTATGCAGTTTAGTGGATTTTTAGTTGGTTTATGGAAATAAAGATAAATCCACACAAGGTTTAAGTCTCACTGACTCTAGAAATGTGTTTATCATGACTGAGGTGCAGCAGTCAGACACTAACATGTTCTCAAAGCCCCGAAAGAAACTGTTATTCAGTAAAGACTGTTCAAACATCATCTCACACACACACACACACACACACACACACACACACACACACACACACACACACACACACACACACACACACTTGGTCGCATGGTAGCTTCAAAATTGATCTGTGTGATGAGCGGCATCATGTGATTTGTTCATTTGACTGACTCTTCTTTTTCTGTTTTTGTTTACAGGCAGAAATATAAAAGTACCTCGCAGAGGTAAGACACACACACACACACACACACACACACACACACACACAGACAGGAAGCTCTCAGTCTGAAGTAGACGACTGAAGAGGCTCTCACTCCTACACACACCTGGGCTGTCTGTCTGTCTGTCTCCACCTGTCTCTTGTTTCTGTCTCTATTTTTATTCACACACTCATTTTCACATTGTTCACTGACTGTCTGACTGTAAACTCACAAGTGAGTTGTTTGGTTGTTGCTCAGTTACAGGAGTCGTGATACTGTTTCATCTGTCAGCCAATGACCGAGTCACTGACCGATCCACTGACCGACTAAGTCGCTCACTGACAGACTCGTGGACTGAGTCACTGACTCACTGACTGACTCACTGTCTCCAGAGCTTCTCCAGAGTTTGTGTTTCACAGCTGAACAACACAGCAGCAGGTTTTCTGCACAGACTCGTTCACAGCATCAGATCCTCCTCCTGGTTCAGGTGAGAGGGGGGGCAGCCGGGTGCAGCAGACAGAGACAGGAAGTGACGTGTTACCTCTGCTGCAGAGGTCATGTGATCATGTTTACATCACCTGACACCTTCAGCTCTGATCACCACGAACTCTCTTCACATCTTCGTCTGTGTCTTCTTCGTGTGTGTCAGCACTTTTTCACCAGAGAGGTTTGTTTTAGTTTCTTCATGTTTGTGTCCCGTGTTAGAAGCCCCCACTCCCAGTGAATCAGTGGAGGATCCTCTGCTGTGTTCACACTGCTCCTGGATCTAGACTTTATACAGGAGCTCAGGAGGGGGAGGAGAAACTGAGGAGCGTACAAAAGTAATGGAGTGAAAAGTACAACACTCCCTCTTTAATGTAGTGGAGAGAAGGTATGAAGCAACAGAAACTTGAAATACTTCAGTACAAGTAACTCAAATGGTAGTTGAGTAAATGTACTGAGTTACATTTCCCCTGTGAACAACTACAAAACCAATAAAGTAATAAACGAGGCCCTGGGAATTCTAATGAAAATTAAAAGCTTGAATCTCTGCCGTCTTGGATCATTTACCCCCCCGTCCCCCCCGTCTTCGCCCATTCTGACTCCACTTGTAACCATGGCAACTGAAACAGATTTCACCCAGTTTACGAGACGATGTTTGGTTGCCATGACGATGGCAGGATGCCTGGCCGCAGCAGAGTCTTTATGTCTCCCAGTAGTCGTTCTCCTCTGCTGTTCGAAGTCCCTGTGTCCTGCAGCAGCGCAGCAGTAAATATCCATCCTTCCCTCTGTCTGTGCTTCATCCCTCCATCCTGTGTGGAGCAGGACTCTGTGGGAGGGGCTAGGTGAGCACAGCAGGGAGTCTCTGGGGTCCTGAATCCAGCCTCACGCCCACTCTGCATCTTCCAGCTGTCTTAATATATTGAGATATACTTTCTAAAGGATCAGTGCAGTGTGGTGGGAAACCTCCTGTTGAGACAAGAGTAACATCGTAGAGGAGGTGGAGGATAAAGTTTAATCTATCTTTCAGGACAGGACTTTAACAACGGGACATTCAGGTAAAAGACAAAAGAGGTGGATTAGAGTGGAGTCAAATCTTCCTCCTTCTCAGAATCAGA
Organism: Hippoglossus stenolepis; assembly: GCF_022539355.2. Classification (NCBI taxonomy): domain Eukaryota; kingdom Metazoa; phylum Chordata; class Actinopteri; order Pleuronectiformes; family Pleuronectidae; genus Hippoglossus; species Hippoglossus stenolepis. The sequence continues at coordinate 1,199,106 of NC_061495.1, read as the reverse complement.
ACTCTGAACACGCACATGAATTAATTCATCTCTGTCCAGAATAATCCTCCATTAATTTGATTAGAGATAAAAGAGAAAAGAAAGTTCAGAACTTCCCTGAGAATCATTGGGTTTTTAACTTTACTTCAGGATCAAACTAATTCAGTGACACTACAGAGATTCACTGCAAACTGGAACGGCTCTGAGCTGATATGACTTCTTTAAAGAGGGACAGTGTCCAAACAACAAGGGATATAAAGAGACATTATCTGAGTCCAGGAGGTTCTGTTCTCACTCTGTCAGTTGGTTTTGTTGTCAGCAGGATTACTCATTTAGAGGACCTGGTATTAAAATCCATCCTGAGTGACACGATCACACGTTCAGGTCTGTCCTCAATGTGACCATAATGAGTTCTTAAACTTTTCTAAGGTTGGTATTCATTCATTCAGCCATCCTGACGTCTCTGTCTGTCTCTGTCTGTCTCTGTCTGTCTCTGTGGGATCTGAAGTGAGATCCCACGGTTCAGGACACATTTTAATACCAGTGATCGTATCTCTCAGGACGGATGTTTAATACCAGGTTTGAACAGGTCCTCTGTGAGATGTGGTGTAGCTCGGTTGGGCCTCGGTGAACAGGTGGATATGTTGGACGAGGACACAGAGCTCTTCACTCTCCACCAGAGAAATGAATCCAGACTGAACAAGGCCTGAGATGTGACAGGATTAATATCAAAGACTGGTCCATCAAGGTGTTGTGAATTCCAGATCAGCTGAATGAACTTCAGTGCGACACAGACGCAGTGAAGGTGATATCCTGCAGGAGAGTGACTGGTGATTGACAGGAGGCAGGGTGTCATGTGTCCATCTGGAGGAAGCAGATTTCCATGTTCTGGTTGTGTGGTGTGAACGGGACAGCAGCTGTGTGGGAGCAGAGTATGAATGTGGGGCGGCCTTCTGTCAGTCAGCAGGTGCATGAAGCCTGACGCCTGCTGCTCTCGTGGGTTACACGTTATAATCTGTAACTTTACCACGTTAACATCAACCAGACCTGACTCAGAGCCAGAGACGTCCTGTGTCGGCCGAACACCGCTGGAGAAACACTGATATTTAATGTGAAGCTGCTTTAGTCTGTGTTTTTACTGGATTTAATCAGAGGAGGAGACGTCTGAGGAGAATTCAGCTCCTGAACCATCAACACTGAAGGAAGAAGACTACAACTCCCATCATCCTTCACTGCTTCAACATGACAAAACTCTCTCTTTTCTGTCTTTCCTGTTCTGCACATGTGTCCTACCTGTTCCATGTGAGAGTGAAACCATCTAACACTGCTCATCATCATCATCATGAACTATAATAGATCCAGAAAATAAATAGTTCTCAATCATGAGCCACTAACCATTGTCATTATTTCAGGTGGAATTCTACTTAGTAAATGTCTCTCATTATATCACTATACAGTACTGTGTTGTGTGTCCTCTTATGTAGTGTATGCTAATAACTAGACACGTGTGTGTTTGTGTTGTCAGGCTGAAGGGGGTCCTGGAGCAGATGGACCGCGGCGTCGTGGACCTGCAGGAGCTCCGCAGGAACCTGGAGCTCGCTGCTGCCATGTTGGACGCTGTTTACACCGATGAGACGAAGTAGGATGTGGAAGCAAGTGTGGAAAATAAATCTCTATCCCGTCATCCTGACTGTGACTAACTGACGTCTCTCTCTGGCCTGCAGGCGTCTGTTGGACACCGAGGACGAGCTCAGCGACTTGCAGGCGGAGTCAGTGCCCAGCGAGGTGCGTGACTGGCTGGCATGCACCTTCAGCAGGAAGATGGGCGTGGCCAAGCGTCGACCTGAGGAGAAGCCGAGATTCCGGAGCATTGTCCACGCGGTGCAAGCTGGGATCTTTGTAGAGAGGTAAACTTTGCTCATGTCAGTTCATGACTTAAACCGACAGGAATGATTTAGTCTTATTTTAAGAGAGTACATTAAGAAAGGACTTAGTGGGATAAGACATTTCAAATTTTAACCAAATTATCAGAAAATAAAACGAATATGTATGTACGTCTCCATCCACTGCTGTTTTGTGAACATCAGCAGTTGGGAGTATGTGGCTCTAATTTTCCAATCAGGTGAAGTAGTAGAAGAAGACAGGGCAGCAAAATTATGCAATTAAAAAAGTGTCAATCAAAACCATGGATGAATGAACGTGATGATGTTTTTATCTGCCGCTCGTCTCCTGGAGGAAGCTTGAGTGACACTGAATGACGTGATCGTTTATTCATCAAATCAGTTTCCACTCTTATCGGTTAACAAACTTTTCCACTTCTCCCAAAAGTAAAACATTTAGGTGATATTTCAATAGTCTTTTGAGTTTGTGTTATTTCAAGTCATTGCATATGAGAAGAACATGCACAGAGGGGTTGTTCAAGCGTCCACATACTTTTGGCCACGTAGAAGAATAAAAGTGTCGAAGTTAAATGATTATTTCAAATGTTCAGTCGGTTCAAATCATCAACTTCTTGAAAACATCCGGTCGACCTTATGTCATTACGAGGTCGACCACGAGGTGTAACGATGTTAGCGTGGGAGCGAGCCGGAGAATGAGGTCGTGTATAGGAAGCTGAGGTCCAGTGTCATTAGCGTGTAAATGACTCACAGTGATAGAACGGTATCAGTTCATCTGCTGCAGCTTAATGACGCATGAAATCAAAAAATATGTGCTGCGCCGAGCCAGCGCTCGCTCTGTGTGTGTTTAGAAGGCAGTTACCGTGGCAACAAACAATCCATCCTGGTCCCCAACTGTGGATGAGGGCGGCTGGAGTGGGTCTGCGTGTGAACAGTGTTTATATACATGCAACTGCACGTATGTGGGGGTCTGTGCATGATATTTTTACCTGTGTGTGTGTGTGTGTGTGTGTGTGTGTGTGTGTGTGTGTGTGTGTGTGTGTGTGTGTGTGTGTGTGTGTGTGACATCAGGATGTACAGACGGACGTCCAACATGGCCGGTCTCACCTACCCGCCCACGGCTTTGACAGCTCTGAAGGTAAAAACTGTTTTGCTGCTGCTGTCCCATGAGCAGGAAGTGACATCATAATTGACAGGAAGTGACATCACTGACATAATTGGAAGTAGAAAAAGTCCAGTTGGTCAGAGTGTAAAAAAAATCATTCATTTAAGGAGGATGCAGAGAACGAAGGAGGACGACTTAATGAAAGAAATGAGGAGCTAGGAAAGGAAAGAAGGAAGTAGAGACCAGAGGATGAAAGGAAAAAGGAGGTAGGGATTGAAATTAATGAGGAGGCAAAGAAGAAAGAGAAGTGGTAAGGAAAGAGGGAGGAGGAAGAAATGAAGGAAGTGAAGAAGGAAGGAAAGTAGGTAGTGAAGGAAACAAGGAGATAAAGAAGGAAGGGGGGAGGTATGTCATTATGACCTAATGAACACGTATATAACCATCATTTAATTGGTTAAACAGCTTCAGTGTAAACTAACATCACACTGCCCTCTCCTGGCAGATATACAACATTACACTGAATCAGCTGCTGTTTTTAACTGCTCTGTCTCATGTCGGACTTTATTCAGCCAATGAGACGGTGGCGTTTTATTGGTTGTTTTCCAGGAAGTGGACCAGTGGTCGTTTGATGTGTTTTCCTTCCACGAGGCCACAGGAGACCACGCCCTCAAGTTCATCGTGTACGACCTGCTGACCCGCTACGACCTCGTCAACAGGTTCAGGGTACAAACAACTTCATGTCACTCAAGGCCCCGTCCAATGACAGTCCAGTGTTTAACCTCGTTAATGTGTCCATGAGGTGTTTGTTATATAAGACCAGACACATGATGAGTGAAATAATCAGAACTGTGGTGAACCAATCACAGCAAACCTCTGATCTGTAGCTTTACGAGATCTATCAGAGGAGACAGCTTTGGTTTTTCCCCAGCTAGGTTAGCTAAGGGAGCTAACTCGGAGAGCTCAAATGGTGGGAAACCGCTACCTTGGCTCTGTCACATCACAGCACCTGTACTACCTCTACCACCTGCACCCCCTTTACCACCTGTAGTACTTGTATCACCTGTAGTACTTGTATCACCTGTAGTACTTGTATCACCTGTAGTACTTGTACTACCTGTACTTCTGTGTTCAGATCCCTGTGCAGGCGCTGGTGCAGTTTGTGGACGCTCTGGAGAACGGCTACAGCAAACACAGGAACCCCTACCACAACCTGATCCACGCCGCTGATGTCACTCAGACCGCCCACTTCCTGATGCTGCACACTGGACTGATGGTACACACACACACACACACACACACACACACACACACACACACACACACACACACACACACACACACACTTACCTTATCCTGAACTAAAACACTTGATGTGTGTGTGTGTGTGTGTGTGTGTGTGTGTGTGTGTGTGTGTGTGTGTGTGTGTGTGTGTGTGTGTGTGTGTGTGTGTGTGTGTGCAGCACTGGCTCAGTGAGCTGGAGATCCTTGCGATGGTTTTCGCTGCAGCGATTCACGACTTTGAACACACAGGAACCACCAACAACTTCCACATCCACACCAGGTAACATGAAGACAGATTCTATTATAATAGTTATTATTGAAGACAGTTGTCATGGTAACAGCAAGTGCAGTTTAACGAATGCTTTTCTAGGATCCTAAACAAACTCGTCAAGTTTGAAGTCCATCACATGAGTTGTCGAGAAAATTGAAGGAGGGTGGTTGCGTGTGTGTGTGTGTGTGTGTGTGTGTGTGTGTGTGTGTGTGTGTGTGTGTGTGTGTGTGTGTGTGTGTGTCAGGTCGGAGGTGGCGATTTTTTACAACGACAGGTCGGTGCTGGAGAACCATCACATCAGCGCCGCCTACAGGCTGATGGCAGAAGAGGACATGAACATCCTGATCAACCTGAACAAGGACGACTGGAGGTTGTCTCACACACACACACACACACACACACACACACACACACACACACACACTGATGAGTTATCACTAACGGCTCTGTGATGGTATCACTGATGGTATCAATGGTTGACAGGGAGCTGAGGTCTCTGGTGATAGAGATGGTGATGTCCACAGACATGTCCTGTCACTTCCAGCAGATCAAGACCATGAGGAACGCCCTGAGCCAGACACACAGGTCAGTACTGCTGACGTGACCTTTGACCTCTTATCTGCGTTACTAAAGTTTCTCTCCAATCTGTCATTGTGTAGTTTATACGCTTAATTTTCATGTATTCCCTGTTTTGTTTGTTTTCAAGCCGTTACAGAGGATTGGAGAAAGACACGTTCATTTTCTGTATGAAACAGATTTTGCTCACAACTCTAATCCAAAGCTCTTTACATGATGCTTCAACATGAATATTAAAATGATTCCGAGTACATGTTTTGAAGCTCTGAGGCCTGTGTTGTGTGGGCCAGCTCAGTGGAGACAGACTGTGGGAAGCTCGTCCATCTGATCATCAGTGGGAGTTTGGTGTCCTGGTCCAACATAAGGTTCTGCAGGCTGCTGAACCAGACTGGTCTCTGAGTCCCTGTGGGGGTCCCCAGGAACAGAGCCTCCCCCCTCTGTTCGTCAGTGGTGTGGAGGTGTGTGTGTGTGTGTGTGTGGGGGGGCAGCTGTCACGCTCCAAACTCACGCTTGGATGAGGCTCTGCTGCTGCTGCTGCTCTCTGGAGAACCACCGTGATCCACATGCTAAACAGACACCTTTCATACAGGAGAGAGAGTGAGTGTGTGTGTGTGTGTGTGTGTGTGTGTGTGTGTGTGTGTGTGTGTGTGTGTGTGTGTGTGTTTCACTGAACAGTCAGATTCCGGGTGAAGGAGATGATTCTCACGTCTTCATCACACTCATTTAAACGTTGTTCTTTCTCGCTCAGCATCGACAAAGTGAAGGTTTTGTCTCTGATGCTTCACGCTGCCGACATCAGTCACCCGGCCAAAGCCTGGCCGCTGCACCACCGCTGGACCCACAGTCTGATGGAGGAGTTCTTTCAACAGGTGTGTGCACAACACACACAACACACACAACACACACACGGCAGATTCCTAAAGTGAAGCCAAAACATCGCCCCCTGGTGGCTGGCTGCAGTATAAGTCATAAACCCTGCCTCTTCCATGTTAGCAGAGGGGACATGGACCAAGACAAAATATCAAAGTACACGTTAAATAGATTTCTGAGATTGACTCTTGATTGGTCAGTTGGATTTATCAGTGGCAGGATGATGACACAAGATGGCAGCGCAGTGGGGGGAAGTGGAGGTGCATCTTAATTTAACTGAAATAGACGAGGTCACTCTCCATCTGGAAACACTATTAAAAAGAGATTTAGTAGTTATATAACATTTCTTTATTCCACATGTTTTTTCTTCCAAAAAACTTAAAGACAAGCAAAATATTCACAAGCAAATTTAAACATGTGTGTATCTGCTCTAATGTGAGAGAACTCTACATTTATTGATTCAGTAGTAAAGTTCCTGTTTCCCACTTGTGTTTCTTTTCCAGGGAGATAAAGAGGTGGACCTGGGCCTCCCCTTCTCTCCTCTCTGTGACCGTAAAGCCACCATGATCGCCCAATCACAGATAGGTAAGAACCTTAAGAACCATAAGAACCTTAACCAGCCACAGGCAGGTCGACCCCAAATGTGACCGTCAGGACAAAATATCATTGGACTTATTTTCAACATGTTTTAATACGTGTCTCATAAACTCTCGAGCAAATCAAACAAACACAAAGTAAACTTCACACACGCACGTAACAAACCCACGTTGGTGCTGCGTCACTGTGGGTCAGCGTCACTCACTGGGTCAGCGTCACTCACTGTGGCTGATGCTGGACACTATAGTTTAAATTTCCCATGGTAAACTGTGGGAATTTCATCTCTATTCATATTTCACATCACTTATTGCGTGAAGCCTCATCTGCGTCACCTGTGAACTCCACTGGTGATTCACCACTGGCCCGACTCTGTCTCCTCCTCTTCAGCTTTCAGGTGCATTACTTCCTCCCACTGGTTCCTGACCTCAGTCATGTTGTCTTTCTTCTATCACGTCTGTTCATCTCGGTCCGGTTGCAGGTTTCATAGATTTCATTGTGGAGCCGACCTTCACTGTTCTGATTGACACGACCGAGAAGGTGATCGGACCTTTGATAGAAGAAGATAGGAAGGCCAGAGAGAGTGGAAACAGGAGGTCCAGGTACTACTACTGCTACTGCTACTACTACTACTACTACTGCTACTGTTACTACTGCTACTGTTACTACTGCTGCTACTACTACTGCTACTGCTACTACTACTACTGCTACTGTTACTACTGCACTGCTATCCTACTGTACTACTACTGCTACTACTACTGCTACTACTACTGCTACTACTGTTACTACTGCTACTGTGTGTAAGGTCAGGAATTGATAATCATTTCTGAACTGGACTGTTTCACTTTCAAGCTTTGAATAGATATGAAACTAGATTAGCATCATTATAAAATATCTGGTTGTCTGAAGAAAAGCTGAACGTACAAACCCTGAGAAGAACAAACAATGTGTCAGTGACTTTCCCTGAAAGTCGTAGAAATCCAATTAAACTTGGCACTAGATCCGTTTACATGTTTACGAGCCTTCTCCACTGGTTCCGACCCAGCATGTGTCTCTGCTCTGTTTCAGTTTAACAGGAAGTGGCTCTGTTACCGTGGAGTCGGTGCAGAGGCACAGCAGCAATCGCCATGGAAACAATGACGATGGACAGATGGACTTTTCTCTGACCGCAATTGACCTGCAGGTTCTGAGGCTCCACCTATCAGGCGTCATCGGCAGCAACAAGGACCGCTGGAAAGAGCTGTCTGTGGACGGTACACACACACACACACACACACACACACACACACACAGTGTATTAACTTTTGTTTTGCGGTTGTTGTGTATTTGTGCGTATGTTGTGTTTAGTGCAAATTAGCAAACGTTAGCATGCTAAACTAAGATGGTTCATGCTAAACATCACGATATTAGAATTGCAGCATGCATAGCATTTAGCATGCTGATGTTAGCATTTAGCTCAGAGCTCCACTGTGCTTAATACAACCCATGAGAGCTGCTAGCATTTCTGTCGTAGCTTTGTCCTGTTAGCTGTAATTAGCTTTATGTCACGTTTCCTTTAATTCATCAATTTAAAATCTTCATGTGTCTGTCGTGCACAGAACTGGCCAATAGGGAGCAAGAGAAACAACAGGAGGCGGAGTCTAACATCGGCTCAGATGTCCAGTCTGAAGCCTCACCCAACCACAGCCCTCCTGACGAACACACCTCTGACCAACCACATGACTCGCCAGATGAAACACATGACGACCAATCAGCCGACCAGATGCCTGCAGATCACCTGACCTGGAACGGTACAAACACGACACACGCACGTTTGAATTCTCACGTCCTGAACTTTAATTCCCAGTGAACTCACCTGTTGCTATGGTAACGCTTTCAGGGGCAGGCGAGGAGAAGGAGGGCGACACCGACGAAGTGCCTGAAAACGTCTGATGACGCTTTGCGGCAAACTCAACACTATATCTGGCTGTTGCAGATCACCATGGCAACAGGCGGCACTGTGCGATGACGACAAGAGATCGGACTCTTGTGTGTAAACGCAGCGGAGTCAGTGGCCCTCGAACGTGGACCCGAACCCGGCCACCGGACCTTATGTTTACAACCGACCATGAAACATCACCTTCACAGATTCATCAGATAACATGTGGTAACGTGTTGTGGTTTTATTAGAGACTCAGAGGAGCGATGTCTGTGAAATAAAGTGGAAATATCAAAGCTTAATGAAATGAAAATAAAGGTGAAAAGGTGAAAACCAAAGATCGGCTGAAAGTTTCCTGTTCGAGCCTCGATGAACTGAGGAACGAGTCATGAGCTGAACACGCGTGTTCTGATACAGATTCTCTACGTTCTGCTCGTTGGTCTGAGCTCGATGATCAGATCAGTTATTCTTCTGTCTGCACCTGAATCTGTGAGTCGTCCTCCATCTTTAATCCACACTTTGGTTCCTAAAGTAAAAATATCAACAGAGATTTTAATTATCAGCCATAAATATTTTAACCATCCGAGGTAAACAAGCTACGAGGCTGTAAGATTTGATGTGAAAGAGAAGCACTACATTACCCACAATCCTTTGGTCCTTATGTTTGCTGTTACCATGGAAATAATGTGGGGCACTGATCGTATCCTTTAGCACAGAGCGAGCTCGATTTCCCCTGATTCCAGTCGGGGAGGAAGCGCTGCACCATGTTGCTGGAAGTCGTTGGAAAGGGATAATTTGCAATGGTTTATGGGATTTGTAGTTCTTTAACTCTTAGAATAATTGTGAACACAATCTTGTAACTTTAACAGTTTCATTTGTTTTGCTCGATGTTTAACGTCTTGTTCGATCTCGTAGCTGCTCGACGTGGTTCAGGACTTTTTTGGGGGATTTTTCTCAAAAGTCAATGGAGAAAATTAAATAGAAATTTACTTCCTGAACTTGAGCTTTTCTAAAAGTTCACTGTTACGATGTGTCGGCCATTAGCTCTGCACAAAATAGTCCGTACCAGTAAATGGTGACTAATTTTAATAGTTCTTTCACTATGTTGAAATGATGAAAACTATTTAGGTTGTTTTTAAAATGCGAAAAATTCAGGAACAAAACCTTCAAATTTAATACAAATACAGAAATTACATTAAAGCTAAAATATTGGTACCAACATACTTTTTAAAAAGAGTCTTTACAACATATACAACTGTTGATCTGAGTCATTTCACTGAATCTGATACAAACACCAGAGAATAAACCACAAACATCAGAAACTGAACAAAATAAAACTTCGACAGAAACAATAAAACCTGTTTCTCATGCTGTGGCTGCACTGTGGAGGAAACACCAGCAGGGGGCAGCACATTGTTGATTTTAGATTCAAACAGATGCAGAATAAGAAGAAGACACTGAGGTGACTTTGATTTTAATGTAAAACTTTAAATCCTTTAAATGATTTAATAACTTTGAGATTTTACTTTGAACTGTGAGAATTAAATTGAGGATTTTCCCTTTTCCTCCTTTTTTGAAAAACATCACAGAATAAACAAATAATCAAGAAAATACTATATAAAGAATCTGAGTATTTTAAACAACTGATTATTATTACAACTGAAAACCAATAATCTTATTAAGAAATTTGATGTTATTGTTGTTTGTGTTTTAAATGATTTGTTTCCAGCTCATTTCTATGAATCAATGTCAGAATCAATAATTTTCCTTTATAGATAAAAGTTCATGTTTTTACCATCAACTTAAAAAGTGATAATTTGTCAGATGTTCTTCAAAGATCCTGTGTGAAGACGTTGATACAATCTGTTTATATGATGACGTCTTTTTGTGTTAGTTACAGTTTAACTCTACACAAGAGGAATTTTAGTTTAATGTTTGATTTTGTGAAATCTCAGTTTTATGTATAATATGTCAAATCCATAAACCGCCAGAGCTCTGTTTCTCTAACGTCTGTGTCCGTGAGACTCTGGTTTTACTGAAGCTGATAATTAAACCATTTAAATTATTAAACTGAATAAATCACAATAATAATAACAATGGTTCACCTGACGCAGCAGAACGTCTGAGGCCGCACGGGTTCATCCTCCTGAGTTCGTCCTCCTGAGTTCGTCCTCCTGAGTTCGTCCTCCTGAGTTCTCCTCTGAGTTCCTCCCTGAGTCCTCCTGAGTCCTCCCTCCTGAGTTCGTCCTCCTGAGTTCGTCCTCCTGAGTTCCTCCTCCTGAGTTCGTCCTCCTGAGTTCGTCCTCCTGAGTTCCTCCTCCTGAGTTCGCCCCTCTGAGTTCCCCTCCTGAGTTCGTCCTCCTGAGTTCCTCCTCCTGAGTTCCTCCTCCTGAGTTCGTCCTCCTGAGTTCGTCCTCCTGAGTTCCTCCTCCTGAGTTCGTCCTCCTGAGTTCCTCCTCCTGAGTTCCTCCTCCTGAGTTCCTCCTCCTGAGTTCGTCCTCCTGAGTTCCTCCTCCTGAGTTCGTCCTCCTGAGTTCCTCCTCCTGAGTTCGTCCTCCTGAGTTCCTCCTCCTGAGTTCCTCCTCCTGGTCGTCCTCCTGAGTTCCTCCTCCTGAGTTCGTCCTCCTGAGTTCCTCCTCCTGAGTTCGTCCTCCTGAGCTCCTCCTCCTGAGTTCCTCCTCCTGAGTTCCTCCTCCTGAGTTCGTCCTCCTGAGTTCCTCCTCCTGACCCCCTGAGCCTCCTCCTGAGCTCTCTGAGCCTCCTCCTGAGTTCCTCCTCCTGAGCTGCTCCTCCTCCTGAGCTCCTCATCCTCCTCCTGAGTTCTCCTCCTGAGCCTGGCGTTCCTGAGTCCTCCTCCTGAGTTCCCTCCTGAGTTCCTCCTCCTGAGTTCCTCCTCCTGAGTTCCTCCTCCTGAGTTCCTCCTCCTGAGTTCGTCCTCCTGAGTTCCTCCTCCTGAGTTCTCCTCCTGAGTCTCCTCCTGAGTTCCTCCTCCTGAGTTCGTCCTCCTGAGTTCCTCCTCCTGAGTTCCTCCTCCTGAGTTCTCCTCCTGAGCTCCTCCTCCTGAGTTCCTCCTCCTGAGTTCCTCCTTCCTCCTGAGTTCCTGAGCTCCTCCTCCTGAGTTCCTCCTCCTGAGCTCCTCCTCCTGAGTTCCCTCCTCCTGAGTTCGTCCTCCTGAGTTCCTCCTCCTGAGTTCGTCCTCCTGAGTTCCTCCTCCTGAGTTCCTCCTCCTGAGTTCGTCCTCCTGAGTTCCTCCTCCTGAGTTCCTCCTCCTGAGTTCGTCCTCCTGAGTTCGTCCTCCTGAGTTCGTCCTCCTGAGTTCCTCCTCCTGAGTTCGTCCTCCTGAGTTCGTCCTCCTGAGTTCCTCCTCCTGAGTTCCTCCTCCTGAGTTCCTCCTCCTGAGTTCCTCCTCCTGAGCTCCTCCTCCTGAGTTCCTCCTCCTGAGTTCCTCCTCCTGAGTCTTGTCCTCTCCTCCTGAGTTCCTTCCTCCTCCTGAGTTCGTCCTCCTGAGTTCCTCCTCCTGAGTTCCTCCTCCTGAGTTCGTCCTCCTGAGTTCCTCCTCCTGGTTCGTCCTCCTGAGTTCCTCCTCCTGAGTTCCTCCTCCTGAGTTCTCCCTCTGACCCTCGACTCTGGTTCTCTAGTTCTCCTCCGTCCCTCCCCCTCTGAGTCCTCCTGAGTTCCAAAGGTCAAACCCAGTGGTGACAGCCGCTGAGTTCAGGCCAACTCATTCTAATTAAGAGCATAACTCTGATTGACAGTGATTGACAGCGCCTCAGGCCTGTGTCAGCAGGATGCGACGGCTTCACCTTCGCCAACTTAATCAGTTGAAAGTGGCAGCGACCCAATCACAGGCCGAGCCTCAGATCCTCGGTTTAGTGTTGATTGATTTCATTGATTCAGTTTGAGAATGAAGCAGCAAACGGGGTGTGGGGGAGCATTTACATATACAGTTACACATGAAAGTATATAAAGTAAATAATGAAAACTATATTTTATATGTGATCGAGCAAAGTGTTTCTGATCAGCTACGTGGGCGGAGTCTCCCTATACTTGACTCTGATTGGTTTGTAGACGGCGTCTTCCTCTTCTTCTTCTCTTGTTTAATTCTGTCTCTACTTCCTGTGATTGGTCCAAAAGTCCAAACTATCCAACAAAGTGTTTTCACTGCAAACCAACAGAACCTGGTTCAGCTGGATCCAGACCCAGAACACCCAGAACTAAAACACATAAATGTAGAGGTTCATCAGTGTTTAAAGCTTTTACACAAATCCCAACATCGTAGTGAAGCTTCCCTCTGACAGGAAACTTCACCAAACCTCAAGTGACTCTTTTTATTTTGTCCTCGAAGGGAAACAGGAGAAGGTGTGAACGTGTCAGATTTATAATGTTGGTTCAAACAGAAACGTCCTGAAAGCAACGGGCTGAACACGGACTCAGGTGGCGTCTGGCTGAGTGGAGATAAAGTTCGTTCAGCTCCAGTGAGCAAACATCTTTCCTCTGAAAGGACTTTTCCTCTTCACACGGAGACTCAGCGATTTGAGCTGAGGAGCAAAGTGTGAACATCTTTTGTCCTTTTCTTCAGGAGGAAGCTGTGAAGTCGCCGCAGGACAGAAACCGTGCGTTTGATCTCCTTCGAAATCCAGCAACAAAACACAAAACACATTTTATCTGCGACGCAGATGTTTTCTCTTAATGTTTTTATTTTGGTTTGAAGAAGAAACAACAACGTTTTTACTGAACGTCAGAAAAGTTTACGTCGACAGCACAGAAATTAATATTTAATTTAATAGTAATTTAATCTAATTTAATCTGATCCATCCAGGGCCTCGTGTAGTTTACTGGTTTGGAACTGACGCTAAATGACTGACACCAACCAGCAGAGGGCACCATCGTACCTGTTAGCGTGACATGAAGCCGAAATGTCTCGGATACGAACGTCGCCACCTTGTGGATTGTGAGAGTCTGTGCAGGAGTGATCATGGAGTGAAGCTCGACCAATCAGGAGTCAGTGTCAGCTGTCAATCATGACGTCTCAGCCTGTTTTTATATCATCAAATAACTAAAAACCAAACGGATCAGAAACACGTGAACAAACATCAGAACGACCTGAAACGACAGAAACATCTTTGACAAACATTTATTTAACGTCTACTTTGATTATTTAGTTTGGTCCATGTCCCGTCTGCTAACATGGAGGAGGCGGGTTGATGATCTATACTGCAGCCAGCCACCAGGGGGCGATTGACGTGATTTGGCTTCACTTTCGTTTATTTACAGTTTATCGTTCAAAGTGAATCTTTTCTATCAGCAGACGAGTTAAACAAGTTGAAGTCGTGTTATTGTCTCTGTTTGGTTCAGTTGGTTTATTACGTCTGCATTTTAATTGTTTATGTAATAATAACAATAATAATAATAACTGTATTTGTGTAGCACTGATCTAAACAAGGTGACAAAGTGCTTAGTAAAAATCTAAGCTATTCAATTCAGTTGAATTTGAAACACAGAATCATTTCACAATAAGACTTTAGATCTGAAGAGAAGCAACAGATCTTCACTCTGAGAGTTTCTCTGCTCGTCAGCAGCAGGATTCAGTTCAGGTGATGAAACTCCGTTAATAACACGACTCACAATCCAATTATTCCGATCCTCAGCGTGGAGCAGTGCTGCACCTCGCTGATGGGATTAGTCACGCCGCCATCAGCCGGAATAAAGAGCGGACACACGGGTGTCCACGATGAGACAGACACTTCATTCACATCCAGCAGATTAATGAGCAGCAGGCGGTCGCTCGTCTTCCTCATTAAGTCGGAGGCTGAAACACAGAAGTGAAAGAAGGGAGGAGCCTAACCGTTGGTTTGTGGACGTCAGGGAGCAGATTGTTGTTTTGAGGAGAAACCGAAGCGACACAAACCTCGATGTTACGTCGTCCAACAAAATGAGACTGAACCACAAACACAAGCTGAGGGAGAATTAAGCTTCAGGATGATAATATGTTTATGATATATATTATTTTATGTTCTGTACCTGTCACAGTGAGTTTCATTAGATGAACTGAATCTGGTCCAAATAAACTTATTTTCTGTGCGACTCAACAACACATTGACGGATTTTCACCACACTTGAATCTGACTTCCTGCAGCGGAACAGGTGGGGGTGGGGGGGGACGAATGTGCACAACAAAAGTGATATTTACTGAGTTTATGCTAAATCTTGCTGTCTGTCGAGGATGGTAAAATCTTTATGGATGTTTTCAACGACCACAGACGACTCGGACATGATGCAGAATTATCAGTTTAATCCTCCAACGAATCACCTGCTGGTTACTTGAGACGTCGTGATTGACAGCTGAGACTGACTCCTGATTGGTTGAGCGCGTGTATGGGCGGGGCCTGGATAATGTTATACCACAGTACTGTCATATACTGAAGTAACCTGCACATTAAATAATGAGTACTTTTACTTCTGGTGCTTTAAATACATTTCTTATGTATATTAACACGTCCAGCTTGTGTTGAAAGACGTTTCTGAAGAAATGGAAGCGTCTCTCCCTCTCAGGTTTCTGTCTCTTGTGGATTCTCTGTGTCTCTGACCAGTGGACGATGAGGAGCTGCTGTGGGAGTCGCGGTGATGAAGACGTGATCGATTCTCCAGACACGTCGAAGATTGAGGTTTGACTGAAATGCATGATGGGAACAGGTGACGCCACGTGTTGGTGACACAGGACAGAACGTGAGACATTAAAATGCAACTCGCTCGTCAGTTTTATTCTCAAACTCAAACAGTGGATTTTCATTTTCCTCTTTCATCAAATATTTATTCTCTTTCTGCTCCAGTCGGAGATGAGACGCAGAGAAACAGCTGATTGAATGTGTCTCGAACTGGCTCATGTAAATTGTGCAGTAAAGTGGATGCAATGAAGAAGTGAAGCAGCTCCAGAGGATGTTTCTCATCCACAGATGAGGTGTTTGTTTCCTTCAGGAGGAAACCGATTCTCTCTGAGTCTCTGCTCTCGCTCCTGCAGACCAAGAATGTGAATTCATTTATAATATTTCTATATCTTAGAATCAGGGAGGAGGAGCCGGTGATAAAATCTGACAGTGTCTGAACGTACAGCTGCTTCAGGCTGAAGCAAACAGGAGGTGATCTGGATGTTTGTGGGTTAAAGAGTTCATTGTGCTCTCTATAAAATAATAAAGCCTCCTCCTCCTCCGTGTTAATGTGCTGCCACCGCTGAAAGATGGCGACTCGAAGGAGACGCCAAGCAAGAGAAATGTTTGCTCGTCTCTCAGGTGGATGTTTGGCTGCGAGCGGCGAGGAGAGAATATCAATCACCCGGTGGAGGAGTGAATGTTTAATAAGTCACAGCAGATGTGAGTTAGTGTGTTTGTATGTGTGAGAGTCAAACAACACGTGCACATCTGGGAAAGAGAAGATGAACCTGAGGAGAAGCTGGAGGTCGAGAGAGGATTTAAGATCTTTGATCTTGTCACAGCTTCTTCTTCTCTTTCACCAAAACTCACAAACTGCTCACGAACGTCTCCTTTCCTGAAGATAAGTGAACATAAGAATGTGTTTGTGTGTTAAACAGAATCAGAAAACAACAATGAGAGATCAAGTGCAGATTTCTACAGACTGATGGACACATGAGATATAAATGTGTAGAAAACTGTCTTAATATTCAGAGTTTTCCTCTTTGGAGTTTCAGCAGGTGAGAAATAAATGATGATTGTGTGAGTTCACCTTCAGACTCATGAGGAACCACAGCTGCAGCACAGCGAGCGGGTCGAAGTGCGAAAGACTCAAAACTTTAACGGAGACGAACTTCAGGAGCTCGAGCGTCGGCACGAAAGAAAAACCCGACGTAAACATCATCAAATATTAAAGAAGAAGAAACAGAAACACAGCTGAGTGAACATGAATAAATCTGCCTTCAAATCATTAAATGTTTCATCACGAGTCTCAAATCAAATCTCAAGTGTGCTTAAAGTATTGTGTTGCTACGACTCGTTACCTGAAGACGTCACAGGCCAGTCGGTTAGTGACGGACACGGAGGACAGCCAATCATTTAATGTGCAGCACGCTGGAGACGCCCAGTGGCGGAGACGTCTTCAGCTCGTCCATCAACACGATGTCTCAGGAACCTCGTCAGCGAGTTTCTTCACATGCGGGACTCATGAAGTGCTTAGAGGTCAAATGTCAAAGAAACGGTGACATCACAAACCCTCTTTAACCTCGTGAACGTGTTTTCTTCAGAACAACGTGAGAGAATTATTTCAAATGTTCACTAAGACTCAGATTAACTGATTAGAATTTGGGTCAAAGGTCACAGTGGCCTCACAAAACGTGCTTGGCCTCTTCAAGGTGATCTTTAATTTGTCTTTGGGTGATTTCTTCCAATTTGACCAGTTTTCACTTTGACTGAAGATGAACTGATTATATTTCAGAGGTCAAAGGTCAAGATGAACTTATTTATTTATTAAGTGAATGTCTGTTCTAGTTTCTTTTCAGACGTTTCAGAAACAAAAGATCAACCATCACTTGGTGGAGTTCACATCTAGACAATAAACATTGAGATATTATCATGAGATGCTGAGAATCTGAAAGACAAACACTTCTGCTTCCTTTGCCCTTTGACTGAACTACGTGAACTTTAAAGTAAATAGAAATGAATGGTGCTGATTATTATTATGAAGTTAAGTTAAAGAAGTAAAGTTTAAACATGAAATGAATCCGTATTGAGAATCTGTCTCATGTCAGCAGCTGCTCTGAGTTCGTCTTCCCTCCTTTGTCTCCTCCAGCGTTTCTCAGGAAGCTGGAAGAGACGTCTCCGGCCTGCAGCTGAGTCATGAGCTAACCCGCCGCTGGTTAACCGCCATGTTTGTAGCATGGCTGAGTCCGAAGGTTCCTGTGACAGGCAGCTGATCCTCATCAGAGGTTTCATCTCCTTGTCCCCTGACGACACTGAAGCTGAGACGTGAAGCTGCAAAGAAACTCAGCAGATCCAGATGTTGAACTTTCTGATGATTCTGTCAAAATGTAACTTATGACACTGTGCGAATTATGACCCCCCCCCAACCCTAACCCTATATAAAAAATGATTTCCTATATCTGTATAAAATATACATATAACATGTATATATATACTACAATATATACTATATACATATTGAACAAACTACATCCATATACTGCAAATATGCTATAAACTACACCTATATATACACTACAGCACTGCAGTTATGTAGAGTACATATATAACTACATCTGTATATAAAGCACATGTACATGTATAACATCTGTATACAAAGCACATGCACATGTAAAGTACATGTACATATATATATATAAAGTACATGTACATATATATAAATACAGTATGTACGTGTATCTGAACGTGTGTGGCGGAGCAGTGATGTCACGTCCTCATGGAGCCGGGTCCCGGGAGGCTCCTCCCTGTTCCCGGTGACATCAGCCTCCTCTCGGCTTCTCTCCTCCAGGAGACTCGCTGGATTCACTCTCTCTCCCGGAGCTCGACGGGAACTGCTCGCTCTGCTCAGCGGCGGCTGTCGCTTCCTCCATGGGACTAAAGAAGAGTGTTAGTCGGTCAGGTAAGATCCGAGCTCCCGCTGCCCATCCTCCAGAGAGGGAGAACTTTTCACACACACACACACACACACACACACACACACACACACACACACACACACACACACACACACACACACACACACACACACACACACACACACACACACACACACACACGGTTAGTCGACAGCACGGGTTGTCCCGGGTTGCCTCTGGTTGTCTCTGGTTGTCCCGGGTTGCCTTCTGGTCCGGGTTGTTCCTGGTCTGTCCGGGTTGTCTCGGGTCTGGTCGTGCTGCCTCTGGTTGTCTCGGGTCTGGTCCGGGTTGTCCCGGGTTGTCTCGGGTCTGGTCGGGTTGCCTCTGGTTGTCTCGGGTCTGGTCCGGGTTGTCCCGGGTTGCCTCGGGTCTGGTCGGGTTGTCCCGGGTCTGGTCGGGTGTCCCGGGTTGTCTCGGGTCTGGTCCGGGTTGTCTCGGGTTGTTTTTCTGACCCGGTTGAAGTTGAGAAGTGACCGGAGCTTCGGGGCCGTGCAGCCGCAGCAGAGGCTCCTCTGGTCGGTCAGTGTCTCCGGCTCCTCTCGGTGGGGGGGGGGTCCCGGTGGTTACCATGACAACAGCACATTAAACATTAACATCAGAGTAAATCATCATCAACTGGTCGAAGGAGGAAGAAGAACATCTGGAAGTTTCCTCTGAACTGTGTCGACCTGTTTCTTTAATTAACTTGAATAAATCTACATTCAAACATCAGCAGCATTTTAAATCATTTTAACAGTAAACTCAGTTTGTTTGTGTTTTATCTGCAGGGTCTTGATTCATGTTGTATTTCATCTCATTGTTCTTCTGTCAGCAGATCAGGAAACGTGTGTCTGATCTTATACAGTTTATAATAAAGGGTTAAAAGACTTCAGGCTGCTTTTAGAGTCAGTTTTCAGGAGCCAGCTGCAGGATGTAAAAACTATGTGTGCTATGCAACGGCCTAAATACAGACCTTCAAAATACAAAGATAAAACTACATCAGAGTATTTGAAGACGGTCTATAAACAATATGAAGTAGCATCAGCTGTTTCCTCATTCAGAGGCTGCATTGGACCAGTGGATCCTTCTGACCACGCTAACGAGCTAGCTGAGTGGACGACCAAGCTGCATCAAGTGCAGCGGCTAAAAGTAGCTAGCGATGACATTCGCTAACGATGACGTTATCTACTATGGTAACGTAAATAAATACAATCTGTAGACCAGAGCGAGGTTTCACGGTTCGGCCTCTGCAAACAGACGAGTCGTCCAAAGGATGTGATCCCTGGATCTGGAGTCAGCTTTATAATAATATTATATATGAATATAATACTTGAGTAGGAAACAAGCTTATTACTCAGTCACACATCTTTCTGCTCCGTTGTGTGACTCCACCTCAGGTCTGTCGTTGAACATGTGCGCCTGTACGTGGTTCTGTTTCTCCTTGTTGGCTGTTTGCAGCTGTGACTTATTTGGCCGTGCTGCCGGTTTGAATAGTTCTGACGCAACATTCATCTCGGAGTGTAAAACCGTTAACTGATGCCGGTCGTCATGGTGAGGAGTCGAGCTTCGTGGTTCACGACATTAAGAGAAAGACGTTTCACTCTGATGATTTGTTGTTGCTGCAGAAACACTGTTTGTGGTCGTAGAGTGTTTATACAGAGTGGAGCTTCCTCTCTCACAAACTATCTTTGATAAGACAGTGACGTGCACAGACTAGTTACAGACAAATGTTCTCTTTGCTTCTTTGCTAATTCTAAGAATGATTATTAGCGGTTTAGCTTAATAAAGCTAGATAAACATTCTCCCCTGCGGCCGTCGTCCATCACGATGCTTCACTGAGCACGGCGTCATATTCTAATTCCCTGACGAGGCCCAGTTGTGGAGCTGAATGTACAAAGTGCTGTTTGCAAGGTTTACACTTGACTTCAGGAAAACCTGAGGCAAACGTTGAGTAAATGTTAAACAAGTTAGTTTCATTCTGTTTGTTATGTAACAGTATGCGTTCCACGTCTGAGACCACATGACTTCCCACCTCAGGAGAACTAGCTGGTCGCGTTGAAATGATCTAAAGTGTCGTTATTATCCGAGATTGAACCAGAAACTGATGAACCTTCAGTATTCGTGGACAGAGAAGTTGTAAACGTGCTGAGACGTCCTGACTTCCTCCTCCTCTTCCTCTTCCTCTTCCTCTTCCTCTTCTCTTCTCTGATCTGACCTGCTGCTCTCCACACACACCACGTTAAGTGGTTCAGTCCACATCTGACGGCAGCCTGCTGCGATGCTGCTCTGACTCATTCAGAGGAAAATCACACCAGTTAAAAACAATATTCTGTCTTGTATTCACAGTTTTGACCATTGTTCTGTATTGAATTATCATGATCTACGTTTTCATCTTAATAATAAAAGAAATAATTAATAAATGACGTAAAAAATTTGCAACAGTGAAGATGTGTCCATTATTATCTTACTTCATAAAGACTCAAATCATATTTACTTCTTATTAAGCTGCTGTAGTCGTACCTGCTGGACTGTGAGAAATTACCCAGAATTCCACCTTGGCGTGTGAGTCAGTCTGTGGACGTAGTGTCGGTCTGTGCTGCGTCGCTCCGGGTCCAGGGCCCAGGTCTGTGGTTCTGAATGAGCTTCATTGTTTGAATGAAGGCATGTGATTCCAGATAAGCCCCCCCCCCCTCCAGGGGTGAACGTGCGTCTCCTGGTGTCGCTGAAGCTCAGTTCCAGCTGATTACAACACGACGTGCGACAGCGAGGGCACGGCTGTGATTGCCAGCTGGTGCCCCCGAGCACAGGGCCACCCCGTCAGCTTTACTTGTCAGGGACTGAAGTCGTGTTTATATCAGGAGTGAGTCATCCTAACAACCCCCCCACCCTCCGTCATGCATGGCATCAGCTGGAGTGTTCACACACACACACACACTTTCTATTCGTTAGTGTAATATCCAATGTTTACGTCCACGTCAGGGTTAAACCACATTATCATAACTAGCAGCAGGTTTAGCCCGTTAGCTGTGAGGCTCCACACTAACTGTGTCATCGGAGGCGAAGGCACAGCTGAAATCAGGTGGTCGGGCTAACAACAGAGTTGAGACGCCAGGAAAGTTTGAATGCCCCTTGTTCCTTTGTGGACTTCAGCTTTGCAGTTGAGTCGAAGCCTGATTCTCAAGCATCAGACGTCTCGCTTCCTGCCGGCGCCGTTACCTCTAAACGCTTTGTCACTGAAGTGCAATGGATCCTGGGATCTGTTCGGGCGAGAAGGGTTCACCCGATGGATCCTTCAGACGTCTCATTTCAGTTTGGTCTTGTAGTCTGTCCACGTCAGACATAGACGGAGTCCTCCCCAGGATGTGGCTCCTGAAGTCAATATTAAGTCAATTAAGTCAATATGTTTTCATTTCAACCACAAGGTCTGAGTGTGATTTACTGCAGCATCGTCTGAATCTCCTTTTAATCAACAGAGGTCAATGTAAGAATCAGTGTGTGTGTGTGTGTGTGTGTGTGTGTGTGTGTGTGTGTGTGTGTGTGTGTGTGTGTGTGTGTGTGTGTGTGTGTGTGTGTGTGTGTGTGTGTGTGTGTGTGTTTGTGTAAAGTCATTGTTTTCAGCTTCGTGACATGACTGGTAACAACTGAACCAGTCCAATAAATTCCCTGATAAAAGCTCGGAGTGACACTTGAACGTGACCTCTGACCTTCTCTTTGTCGTCTAAGTCTGATACGTTTTGAGTTTTTCTTTCTCCCCCTTGGCCTGAATAATGCATGATTTCATTTGGAGCTCAGCATTCCTCACATTCCTCCTCACTTTATCCCTGCAGCCATTCCACCTTGGTGTTTATATTGTGGAGTAAAGGGCTGAATGGAGGCTGCACAGAACCAACCGACTAAACCGGAGCCTGCAACTGTAGAAACTGCAGCGTAAACATTAGTAAATATGTACCCAGTGACTGACGAGTGTTTTCACACTCACACTTTCCCCCTGAGCAGCAGTGTGTTAGTTTTTAACACACTGAGCCTCACAAAGACCAGAAGTTATGACACCTGAAGTTATGAATGTGTTTTCTGATCTGAAGCTTCATGTGTTTGTTGTTTCCTTTGATCTGTTAGTTCTGGTTTCACTTTGTAATTTAGAGACTAAAGAAGTTCGTCTGACAAACGTACATCCTGTCGTCATCACCTACGTGGGCGGAGTCTACCTATACTTGACTCTGATTGGTTTGTAGACGGTGTCTGACTTGGGCGTTATGTCGATTGGGGGGGTAGTAGTCTTTGTGTTTGAATGGAGGAAATGAATGAGGAGCTTCATTTGGTTGCCATGGTTACATCATGACGTATCACTAGCAGCAGCACCTTCAGGAGCAGTACTCCACAGTACTACAGTACTACAGTACTACAGTATCACAGTACAACAGTACAACAGTACTACACAGTACTCCAAAGTACTACAGTACTCCACAGTACCACAGTACTACAGTACTACAGTACTCCACAGCACTCCACAGTACTACAGTACTCCACAGTACTACAGTATCACAGTACAACAGTACTATAGTACTCCACAGTACTCCAAAGTACTACAGTACTCCACAGTACCACAGTACTACAGTACTACAGTACTCCACAGCACTCCACAGTACTACAGCACTCCACAGTACTACAGTACTCCACAGTACTACAGTACCACAGTACTCACAGCACTCCACAGTACTACAGTACTCCACAGTACCACAGTACCACAGTACTACAGCACTCCACAGTACTACAGTACTCCACAGTACCACAGTACCACAGTACTACAGCACTCCACAGTACTACAGTACTCCACAGTACCACAGTACTACAGCACTCCACAGTACTACAGTACTCCACAGTACTACAGCACTCCACAGTACTACAGCACTCCACAGTACCACAGTACCACAGTATACAGCACTCCACAGGACTACAGTACTCCACAGTACTACAGTACTCCACAGTACCACAGTACCACAGTACTACAGCACTCCACAGTCCACAGTACCACAGTACCACAGTACTACAGCACTCCACAGGACTACAGTACTCCACAGTACTACAGTACTCCACAGTACCACAGTACCACAGTACTCCACAGTACTACAGTACTCCACAGCAACGAACTGGTGACGAACTGGTCAAAGGTCAACTTCACTGTGACATCACAGTGTTCTACACAAACTCTGGACAACTGGCCCGGTGAGCAGCAGCGTACGACTCGAGTGAAAACTCCAGAGTAGTGAACGTCTGCTGTGTTTGTGATTTATCGCAGCTTCAGAAAGTAGAAACGTCAGAAGAAGAAGCGACAGAAGCTCAGTCCCTGTGCTGCGTGGCTCCGCCTCCTGCAGGACCTCAGATACTGCAGCTTTGTTTCACTCGAGGCCGCAGCACTGTTGACTCAGTATGAGACTGTTTGTGTTCATCTCTCGTTCCGCTGCTGCCTGAGCACACGGCTCCGCGCTGCTCTCATTATCTGACGAGCCAGTTCAAGGGCCGCCGCTCGTTCAGCCGCCGCTCCACAGCCGCTCGGTTCTCAGAACGCTGCTCTGAGCGAGGGGGAGGAGTCTGACTTCAGGTCAGTGGGTTCGCAAAACACCGAAATATCTCAACTCTGAAACTTCACAGTAAATTTAGAAGGGTGGTTTTTATCTGCTTCTTTTTAGAGAATAAAATAATTTTAGGAAAATAACAGAACGTTAGTTTGGTTGACGTCTTCCTCTGATGTCATGATTGACAGTTTGTGTGGTTGTAGAATAGTATGTGTGTCTTTATTGTGTTGTTGTCTCAGCTTTAAACACATGTGCACAGTGTGTTTATACTTTAAACCTGTTTCTTTGTTGTGTTTATGTTGTTAACAGAACTCCAGCTGTAGATTTAGTAAACCTCCTGTAGTATCAGCATCGAAACTCAGGTGTTGCTGTCACGGCAGTTTGGATCAATATTAAGAGTTTTACAAAATATTTTTGGAGGTTTGTCATCTAGTGTGTTATTGGCAAAGACTCCACTTCCTCCCTCTATCCAGAAATGAATCCAAAACATCCTGGATACGAACGCTGCCATCTTGAACTGAATCATTATCAGACATGAACAATGATTTGTTTTCTTCCAGTTTCACGTCCGTCACGTGTTATGGCTTCACTTTCTTGAGCTGTCATGGCGTCCATCTTTATTTACAGCGGACGTCAGACTCACTTAAGCCAGTTTTAATTTTATTCTCTAAGTTTTATCACTTCCTGTGAGGAGGTGGCGTCTGTACATAAAATGTGACATATTGTTGGGCCTGCTGTCGGAGTGTTTCGGGTGAGCACCACTCCGCTGGTCTGCGCTCCGTTAGTTTCCTCTCTGTCTCCACTGTCGTTATCAGGAAAAAGGCCTAAAAACACCTCAGTATCTTTCGTGGTGTCGAGTCTGGAACGTCCTTCTGGACCATGAGCGAGCAGATGAGAACAATGCGTTGAAGGAAATGTGGCAGGCGGGGAGAGTTCGCTCAGATCTGACTGCCTCTCATCACAAAGGCATTTCCTCCTCAGCCACTTCCTGCTCAGGAGGGGTCGTCCCAAAACTCAGAGCGGAGCAGCGGGCCACGCCCAGCGGAGCGCCGGGCCACGCCGAGCGGCACCGAGCCGCCTCAGGACTTTTATTGCTGCGGGTTAACGTCTTCATGTCTTTGACCTTGGTCCCGTTTTACTGCTCAGGCCTCATTAATGCTGCGAGTCGTCTTTTCCTCTGAACAGATTATAAACTGTCACATTAACACAACGACCTTTTTACAGCTGTGACAAAAACGTCTGTTGTATCTTTGATTATTTTCTTGATCAGATGACTGATTGCTTGGAGATAGAAAGATGTTTATCCCAGCTTCTTACAGGCCAGATTGAGGCCTATGTCTGTCTGATTAATATTTATACAATATTAATATTAATAATGTTCCAAACCCCAAAATGTGTCTATCAATGACGTGTGTGAAGAAAAACAGAAATTCACCTCATCTGAGAAGCAGGAGACCGAAACTTTTTCACCTTTTCAAGTGAAGATTCGCTGAATTACTCATGAATTGATTATGAAAATCAAATCTAAATCTGTCGATCAATTAATCAAATAATAACCGAATAACTGTGCAGAAAAGGCTCAAACCTCCAGATCATAATTTTAAATTCTAGGGTTGAGTTTTGTGAAAATGTGACGAGACTGAAGTCAGTTTAATATTTAAATGAGAAGATGATACGAATGTGAAGCTCCTGAATTTAAAGTGATGAAAAGGAGATTGTTCAGATTTTCCTTCATATTTCCATGATCAAACCTGTAAATGGTCCAAATCCTGACTAATTGTTCCTGCTGCTGTTTGCCATCTGATGTGAAACCACCAAACACATCAAACAAATCTTTACAGTCAGAGAAAAGCAATAAAACCCTGAGTTATTTACCCCAAATACTGAACAAGCTCCAGATCCACCAATAAACCTGGAGCAGCGGCTGCTCTGTGGCCGGGGACGAGATAATCTGCTCGTATTTTGTGTTGGCCTCCTCCAGAGTCGATCTGCTGTCAGACCTGTTCAATCTCTGCCGGCCTCTGGCTCCGTCCTGCAGACGAGGAGGAGCGGCTCTGTTGCTCCTTCACACTGATCTGACTCCCACAAACCAAAGTTATGAATATTGAATTATAATCACGTCTGCCCTTCGCCAGCCTCTGCTCTCATTTCCTGTCTGGACTGTGCGGTGGTCGTTGTCAGCGGGCGGCAGCGGCGGCAGCGATGCGTTGACCGTGCCAAGGCACCGTGAGCCGATTTCCACAGTGTGGGAGAACAGTCTTTAAAAATATATTTAATCACTTCGCCCCCTGACCTGAGAGGAAGAGCTTCATGAACTGTCTCTTTTATCGTCCCCTGTGGAGTGGACGTTCTTCAGGAAGAGGCTGGAGCCAAACACCTGTGATCAAACCAGACTGAAACAGACAGAAGGTTTAACTTCTCACTGTTATACCTTATGTTCCCTGATGTTTCAACGTGTGAGAGAAGCTGGCAACACACAAACACACCAATTATTAAAACCCACAAACACAACTCATGACTCTGAGACTGAAGCCTCATCATGGAAACACACCTGAGCTACAGGTGAACTGTGGCTCAGAACAATGGTCCACATCCTGAAGGAAGCTGAGGGTGAATGAAGGAGAACAGAGGGAGCGGGTGGAGACGAGGATCAGGACGTAAACAAACAAACTCTGTCTTAAAGGAGACTCGTTCTTTTAAGGTCTCCACAAGCACTGATACAAACATCCTGTGTCCTTTAAAACTCTTTATAATCTAATTCCACAGAAACGACAGTGAAGTTATTTCTGTTCCCTCATCACTCAACAGAACCAGTCCACCCTGAATTGTCACGGTGTGGGGCAGTTGGACCAGACAGAGTTTAAACTTACAAAGGTATAATTTTAATCAAAACGAACTTTAACAAACCAAACTGGGAGCACAAAGGGAGAAAATACAGGAAGCTTACACGGGGTGCAGAGGTGCAGAGGCTAGGAGACACGGGATACAGAAGTGCAGGAGATCGACAGGAGATTAGGACGGTATACAGAGAACACATACGACCAGAGACATCGGCGACGATCCGACAAGGACAAAGGGAAGAACCGAGGCTTAAATACCGACACACAGGAACGGCAGGGCAATTAGACACAGGTGTAACACATGAGGACTGGTGCAGACAATCACAGACAGGAAGTGAAGAAAGAACACACAAGCAACAGAGACTACAAAATAAAACGAAACAGAACACGGAGGTGAAACATGAAACAGGAGGAGATACTAAATAACTGAAAACCTTTGGAACTGGTGAACTAAGTACAGGAAAATATTAAACCCTGACAGTACCCCCTCAAGGGCCGATTCTAGAAGGCCCAAAATGGCTTACGGCAGGGAGGAGGGGATCGGAGGAGGGATTCTGACAGAGCACGGGCTCGGGGGCGCGGTGGCGATCAGGAGAACAAGATTCCGGGCGGCACGTGGCTGCTCAGGAACAGAGAAGGGTTCAGGGGCGGCACCGTGGCCGATCAGGAACAGAGTACAGGGCTCAGGAGGACGGCACCTTGGCCGATCAGGAACAGAGTACAGGGGCTCAGGAGGACGGCACCTGGCCGCTCAGGGACAGAGTACAGGGCTCAGGAGGACGGCACCTTGGCGATCAGGAACAGAGTACAGGGATGGGCGGGCCCGTGGCCGCCAGGAACAGAGAAGGGTTCAGGGGACGGCACCGTGGCGATCAGGAACAAGTACAGGGGCTCAGGAGGACGGCACCTTGGCCGCTCAGGAACAGAGTACAGGGGCTCAGAAGGACGGCACCGTGGCGATCAGGAACAGAGTACAGAGACTGGCGGCGGCACCGTGGCGCTCAGGAACAGAGTACAGGGCTCAGGAGGACGGCACCTTGGCCGCTCAGGACAGAGTACAGGGGCTCAGGAGGACGGCACCTTGGCGATCAGGAACAGAGTACAGGGACTCGGGCGGACGGCACCGTGGCGCTCAGGAACAGAGAACAAGGGCTCAGGTGGGCGACCGGGGCGGTCCCGGCGAAGGCCTCAGGCGGTGACCGCGCTCTGCAGCTGTCCCAAACATGAAGGCGCAGACCTCAGCCTGGACGTGGGGCAGGAACCAGAGTCGCAGCTGCCGGGACCCCGGCGCCGAACAGGAGTGGCGTCTGCCTGGACCGTCAGCGAGAACAGGAACTGGGACTGGCGTGGTTGCTGCCGGGACCCCAACGCCGGAACAGGAGGGCGTCAGCCGGGATTCTCCGGCGGGACAGGAACTGGAAGAGGCGCTGCGAGGATCCTGGCGTCGGAACAGGAGTGGCGTCAGCCGGGATTCGGCGGGACGAACTGGAAGAGAGCTGCGAGGATCCTGACGTCGGAACAGGAGTACGTCAGCCGGGATTCTCGGCGCGGGACAGGGACTGGAGGAGGCGCTGCGAGATCCTGACGTCGGACAGGAGTGACATCAGCCGGATTCTCCGGCGCGGAACAGGAACTGGAGGAGGCTAGATCCCTGACGTCGGAACAGGAGTGGCGTCAGTCGGGACCCTCGCGCGGGACAGGAACTGGAAGAGATGCTGCGAGATCCCGTCGGAACAGGGTGGCGTCAGTCGACCCTCGCGGACGAACTGAAGGAGACGCGCAGAGATCCCGGCGCGGAACAGGAGTGGCGTCGGCGGGACCCTCGGCGCGGAACAGGAACTGGTATACTCTGCGAGATCCCGATGTCGGAACAGGAGTGACGTCAGCGACCCTCGCGCGGGACAGAACTGGAAGAGACACTGCGGGACCCCGACGTCGGAACAGGAGTGGCGTCAGAACCTCCGGCGGGACAGAACTGAAGGAGACGCTGCGAGGATCCCGGCGTCGGAACAGCAGTGGCGTCAGCCGGGACCCTCCGGCGGACGGAACTGGAAGAGGCGCTGCGAGATCCCGACGCGAACAGGGTGGCGTCAGCGGGACCTGCGAGACAGGAACTGGAAGAGGCCGCGAGACCCGGCGTCGGAACAGGAGTGACGTCAGCCGGGACCCTCCGGCGCGGAACAGGAGGGAACTGCGGCCCAGCCAGGACGGGGGAAGGCTGCGGCCCAGCCAGGACGGGGGAAGGCTGTGGCTCAGCCAGGACAGGGGAAGGCTGCGGCCCAGCCAGGACAGGGGAAGGCTGTGGCTCAGCCAGGACAGGGGAAAGCTGTGGCTCAGCCAGGACTGGAGGTGAGGGGTTCCTGTTGTGGGCGCCCCCTCTCCGACGTCTGCCACCCCCAGCAGAGACTTTCTCCTAAGGCTGCGGGTCCTCCAACGCCAGGCGGCTTCCCACGTATGGGTTTGTGGATGGGGCTGGAGGTGGTGCCTTGAACAGGCCAAGAGGCGGGGTTGCTGCTCCGACCTCTGCCACCCACAAAGCTGGAGGCTGCGGGGTCCTCCCGAGCAGGCGGCTTCACGTACGGGTTTGAGGATGGGACTGAGGGTTGAGGAATTCTTGAAGTCTGTCCCTCACCTCCACGAGGCGGGACGAAATGGCTCACCAAGGGCGGTCTCTCAGCCATACCTCCACAACAGAGATCTCCTCCAGGGTCTCTGCTTGGTGCTGGGTGCCCGATGACCCAGCTTGTCCACCAGACAATCAAATAATAAACTTGTTCGTGAAAAACTAATCTCTGCTGGGTCCATATCTTTGGTCGGATCGTTCTGTCCCGGTGTGGGGGCAGTTGGACCCAGACGCAGAGTTTAAACTTACAAAGGTATAATTTTAATCAAAACGAATCTTTAACAAACCAAACTGGGAGCACAAAGGAGAAAATACAGAAGCTTACACGGGGTGCAGAGGTGCAGAGGCTCAGGAGACACGGGATACAGAAGTGCAGGAGATCGACAGGAGATTAGGACGGGTATACGAGAACACATCGACCAGAGACATGCGACGATCCGACAAGGACAAAGGAAGAACCGAGGCTAAATACCGACACACAGGAACGGCAGGGGCAATTAGACACAGGTAACACATGAGGACTGGTGCAGACAATCACAGACAGAAGTGAAGAAAGAACACACAAGCAACAGAGACTCAAAATAAAACACAAACAGAACACGGAGGTGAAACATGAAACAGGAGAGATACTAAATAACTGAAAACACCTGAACTGGTGGAACCTAAGTACAGGAAAATATTAAACCCTGACATGAATCAGCCGTTTACTGGTGTTGCTGTGTTTCTGAGGAAAGTACCGACATTTCCTGATGACACGTGTGGAATAAAGTTTCATGTGACTTCACGCAACACGTTGCTGAAGCGTGTGCTCGCAGCTGATTGGTTAAACTGCAGCGGCGTCATCAGAGCTCGTCACGGCTTCTCCTCATCTCCAGGCAACATGTGGCAGTGTTGTCTTGTTGTCGTCCACACCCTCGATTGTTCTGTGGTGGGAGTGAAACAGGGTGGTCAGGCTGCTGCTGAAGACCACCCAGCGCTCACGTCTGACCTCCCCCCCCCACCTCCCTCTGCGTTAGAGAGATGAGATCCAGACGTGGGCCAGTCGAGGTTTCAGTCGGTTCACATGAGGGTGGAATTAGCAGCAGAGTTCTTCAGGGTCCAACAGGCCTGAATTATTGGATGTGAAACTAATCATTTTAGATCAAAGTTGTTGAAAACTGAATTCACCAAGTTGCACAAATAGTTCTGTGACTTGATCAGACTGCTGCTGGTCAACGTAAGAAACTAACAAGACTTTAGTCAAGTTTATTCATGACAAGCACAGACTCAATGTTCTTCAATATGAAAAGCAAAGATACACAAATACATGACTACACATGAGTTTGAGATATGATATATAATAACATGATAATAAGGATATTTGTTCCCTGAGTGTTTTAGTTCTGATATTAACGCTGATGAAACAGTAATAACAGTTTTCACAGACATTAAAAAAGTTAACTATAAAGTGAATAACAGCTGATGAAACATTTACTGAGTTCATATCAGTCATTAGAGTCTGTGTGTGTGAGTGTGTGTGTGTGTGTGAGTGTGTGTGTGTGTGTGTGTGTGTATGTGTGTGTGTGTGTGTGAGTGTGTGTGTGTGTGTGTGTGTGTGTGTGTGTGTGTGTGTGTGTGTGTGTGTGTGTGTGTGTGTGTGTGTGTGTGCGTGCGTGCGTGCGTGCGTGTGAGTGTGTGTGTGTGTGTCTCTGTGTGTGTCTGTGTGTGTGTGTGTCTGTCTGTGCGTGTGAGGTTTATGGACAGTCGTTTACAGTAGTCGCTGACCCTGCAGGTTTCTCACACTGAAATAATAATTCAGCTGCACTGAACAGTAACGGTGGAATAATTCCTCTTTAGTCCTAAATGTCAACCGGAGACAGAAGCTTCACACACACACTTCTTGTTTTGTGGCTGGAAACAAACCTCGATGCAGAAGAACATCAGCTCTCAACCAGTGAGAATCAGGCAGAAATCAAAACATTATAAAATCACATATGAAAGAAAACAAAGATATAAATCATGTTCTCATCGGAGCAGGTGTGTCGGCAGTAAAACATCGTCCCTGAACTGACGCTCTATGAATTATGGATTCAAGCTAAAAGCCTGATGTTTCTCAAACGTTCCACTGACCCACATCTGTTCGCTTCATGTCACCGCGGCGACGACAAACAAGGCCCAAGGAGAAGTGTCCTCAGGTTGTTCCTCCGTCAGCTCCTCGCAGGCCAAACGTTCACTTGGACTCAGGAGGAACTGAGTAGATTTTGGTGGTCAAAGGTCAAAGGTCACTGTGGCCTCACAAAAACCAGAGATCTGTGACTTCAGTTTCTTATTAGATAAATTATGTTGTTTTGTATCCAAAAGGTCAAAGGTCAACCTCACTGTGACATCATAACGTTCTGGTTATTGTTCAGTCACTTACCTCGAGATAGTGACTATATTTCCCCTCACCTGATTGGTTGACGGTAGGTGTGGGTGATATGACCTTAAATTAACATCTTGATACTTCTCACTTTTTGGATGGTGATGATCTCATATCTATATATTTCTATGGAGACGACAGGAAAGAGTAACTTTAAAAACGGCTTCACTTTCTGTAAATAAGGAAACAAACTGCGGTTTCATGATTGAGTTAATGATCATGTATTAAACTGCTGTAAATAAATAAACTGACATCAGGGAACATCTGAGTTTATAAGTTACACTGAGAAACTAAAATCATTTATTATTCTGTTTCTGTTTGATTTTCTGATCTGAGGATGAAAGTTTCTTGAATCACTCACAGTTTATTTCTGTTCGTCCACTTTGTTCTGCTCAGTTTTTTATTGATTTGTTTCATTTGATATGTTTAAAAGCTTCTGAGCAACAAACTGAAAAACATTTGGAATTAAAGCGGAAGATCAACGTCACGAGTTTCACTCTGTGCATTTTAAATAATGAATAACAAGAGATAAAACGACTACATTTTCTTTACTTGTATATTTATGTCCTCTGTGTTTCAGAGATCATGGGAGGTCGTTGACGTTCGACCTGCTCTTCAGTTAAAGGAAACCTATCAGAGTCGTCTGGTGCACAGTGACGGGTCCCAACATGGCCGCCCATCGAATCAGAGCCACCGCCATCAACAACACTTCCCTCCCACGCTGCAAGTCCGAGGGGACGCTCGTCGACCTCAGCGATGGCGTCTCGGAAGCTACGCTCACCGACGTCAAAGGTCAGAGGCTGAAACAGAAAATTCATCAAACAGAAACAGAGTCAGGTTGAAAACACGTTAATGTTTTCTCACTGGTGAACATCTTTGAATCAGAATTCACAAAAAGCTTCATAACGTATTAGAGGAAAGAAACACTGTCATTAAAACGTTCAGTGGAGCAGTTAACGCTGGATCTGACTCCTGTGACTCTACAGTTCAGAGCAGCACCTGTGAAAGATGCTTACCTGACATTATTCTTCTTTCCCCAGTGCCTTCTCCCAGTGCCTTACGACTGGACGCGACTGCCTCCTTCGGGGCCGCCAGGGAAGTTGTTGCCATAAAGGACTACTGCCCATCCAGCTTCACCACCCTGAAGTTCTCTAAAGGCGACCGCCTCTACGTCCTGGACTCGTCGGGAGCAGAGTGGTGGTACGCCCACAACAACACGGAGATGGGCTACATCCCTGCTGCTTACGTGGAACCCATCAACTACAGAGACTCGTCCTTCAGCGACAGTGGGATGATTGACACTGTGGGAGATTTTAACGAGGAGGCGGCCAAAGAACTGGACCTGCTGGGAGAGTGGTCGGGGGTGATCCTGAAACCAACCACCTTCCAAAATGGAAATCCTTTTGCAGCAACTCATACCTCTACGAACCCTTTCCTGAACGGAGGTCCTCAGACCTCACTGGATCAGAACAGTAATGAGAAATCAGTGGACCTTCTTCTGTTTGACTCGCTCGCTCCATCAGTGCCCAACTCCACCAGCAGCACTGCCGACATCATTGGTTTTGGCAGTGGCGTATTTAACTCCAACCCACTCAGTCCCACTGGGGGCTCGGGGCAAACGTTGCGCAGGGACAACCCGTTCTTTCGAAGCAAGCGGTCCTACAGTCTGTCTGAGCTGTCCATCCTGCAGGCTCAGTCCGACTCCCCTCCGGTCTCTGGGGGTTTCTTCGGAGGCCTGAAAGCACCAGCGCCGGAGCAGTTCCAGAGCCGGGAGGATTTCAGGACAGCGTGGCTCAGCCACCGCAAGCTGGCCAGGTCCTGCCATGACTTGGACTCACTGGGTCAGAGCCCAGGCTGGGGCCAAACGCAACCGGTGGAAACCAACATCGTCTGTCGCCTGGACAGCTCAGGAGGCGCCGTCCAGCTTCCAGACACCAACATCAGCATCCACATCCCCGAGGGCCACGTGGCCCCTGGGGACACTCAGCAGATCTCAATCAAAGCTCTGCTCGACCCGCCGCTGGAGCTGAACAATGACCGCTGCACCACCGTCAGCCCTGTGGTGGAGATCAAACTCAGCAACATGGAGACCAAAACCACCGTCACCCTGGAGATGAAAGTTTCCGTCGTGGTGAAGATGGAGAGCAGGGAGACGACAGAAGTCTTGTGTGTCAGGAGCGATTGTAAAGAGGGACCTTACTCTGCCATCCCTCAGGCCTACATGTACGGGGACACAGTTCAGGTGTGTCTCGATAACCTGGAGCCGAGCATGTACGTGTGCGTTGTGGCTCAGTCCCAGTCTTTATCTCCTGACTCCACGGTTTGGGAGCATGTGGTTAAGAAGATCACCTTAGGAGTGTACGGCCCCAAACATATTCACCCGTCCTTCAAAACAGTCGTAGCTATGTTTGGCCATGATTGTGCCCCAAAGTCTCTGTTGGTGAGTGACGCCGGCAAGCCGGCGCAGTCTGCTCCGCCCGTAGCGCTGCAGCTCTGGGGTAAACACCAGTTTGTCTTGTCCAGACCGCAGGACCTCCGTGTTGGCGTTTACTCCAACATGGCCAACTACGAGGTAAAGGCCAGTGATCAGGCCAGAGTGGTCCGGGGCTTCCAGGTCAAACTGGGCAAAGTCAGCAGGCTCGTCTATATCATCGCTTCACGCAACAGTGAAGACATCTCTGATTTTACCTTAAGAATCCAGGTCAAAGACGACCAAGATTGTATCCTGGGTCAGTTTTGTGTCCAGACACCGACTCCGCCACCCAAAGCAGGTCCAAAGACATCAGTGCAGCGGCGCTTCCTGAAGAAGAAGGAAGTCGGCAAGATAGTTTTGTCTCCTCTTGCTGTTGCCACCAAATACCCGGTTTTCCAGGACAGGAGAATAAACAACCTGAAGTTTGGAAAATTAATCAAAACTGTGATCCGACAAACAAAGAACCAGTACCTGCTGGAGTACAAGAAAGGAGACTTTGTGGCTCTGTTGAGTGAAGAGAAGATCAAGCTGAAGGGTCAGCTGTGGACAAAAGAATGGTACATTGGATATTATCAGGGCCGAACAGGATTCGTCCACGCAAAGAACGTGTTAGTGGTTGGCAAAGTGAAACCCATTTACTTCAGTGGGCCAGATCTCACCACCGCAATACTCCTGGAGCAAACACTGAAGCCCTGCAAGTTCCTCACGTACATCTACGCCTCTGTGAGAACGATACTCATGGAGAATATCGGCAACTGGCGAGCGTTCGCGGACGCCCTTGGATATGTCAACCTGCCGCTGACACACTTCTGCCGTGCGGAGCTGGACAGCGAACCTGAGCGAGTGGCATCGGTGCTGGAGAAGCTGAAGGAGGACTGCAACAACACAGAGTGCAAAGAGAGGAAGTCCTTCCAGAAAGAACTCCTGACGGTAAGTCTCGGCCGTGCCGTCCTTCCCCTGCTGCAGTGAGCGAGCCACTGGTTTGTGAAAATGCAAATAGTTGGAAAACTGTTCCTTCTTTGACCTTCAGGTTCATTGAAATGGCCACGTGTTTCCTTGTGTTTCCTCCTGGTAGGAGATCCTCCCTTGTTATCTGCTCACAGCTGCTCTGGGCTTTGGTCTTTAGGCTGAGGTCCAGTGGATGATTCTGCAGGGAGTGCAGTCGATAACTGCTGTGTAGGCATGGAGCTCGAATCGGGACGTGAGGAGCAGCGGAGGGCAGCACAATACTTTGTCCTCTGTTGTTTGGGCTCCAGAGTTAGTGTGCAGTTTGTTTACTCTGGGCTGATCTTATAAATCCAGCTGACTGCTGCTCTGAGAACTCTCTGACTTTATGTGCACATGAATCAAAGGCAGCAGTGAAGCAGCTTAATGAATTATATTGATAATTTAAAGTCGTTCTAGAGCTGAGGAGCACCAGTGTTTATACATGTGAACAGAGCCACAGGTGTTTGTCATGTCCGGACTGACAGTGAACACATCATCAAGTCACTGTCATGTCCGGACTGACAGTGAACACATCATCAAGTCACTGTCATGTCCGGACTCACAGTGAACACATCATCAATCCTTAATAAAGAGAAACAAGGAGACGTTAACAATAAAATTGTATCTTCTGATACTGATTCTTAACTGATGCACAGATGGACGTGACAGCTCCCACACATGAAGCCAAATCATCTCGCCCCCTGGTGGCTGGCTGCAGTATAGCTCATAAACCCCGCCTCCTCCATGTTAGCAGATGGGACATGTACCAAACTAAAAAGTAGACATTAAATAAATGTTTGTTAAAGATGGTTTCTGTCATTTCAGCTCGTTCTTATCTCACTGATGTTTGTTCAAGTGTTTCTGATCAGTTTGGTTTGAATCAGATTAATTTCGTTTTAATAAGTTATTTGATTGACAGCGGAGACTGACTCCTGATTGGTTGAGAGCGTGTATTGTAACCATGACTCCGCCATCACTACAGCACAGACTCTTACTCCAAATGACGTCATTGGCACAAGATGGCAGCGTTCATATCTGAGACATGTTTCTTGTCTGGATAGTGGGAGGAAGTGGAGACACGTCGTTATTTACAGTTTATGGCGTGAACACAAACTTCTGAATGGTCCGAACTGGACATTAAACAGAATCTGAGTACGAAGTCTGTGATGTCAGATTGAGATGATATGTTAACACGTAAAAGGGAGAAAATGACATTAATCAAGTCTTTACAGGTGATTCTCAAAAAAATACATAGATTCACCAAATTTGGTTGAAAACACCTCATTTCTCATCAGTTATACTTTTACTTCACAACACTAAAATTCCAAATTAAAACTTCAATCAAACTCGATCCCTCTAATAACCAGGCTGATTTCTGCTAATCTGCAGTTCTTATTCCATGTGTGTGTTACAAGCCGTCTCTCAGTGTGGAGGTTTCCCTTCGAGCTGAGCTGCTCCTTCACTTTGTTTCTCCGTCAGGATAAAATCCCTCTGAGTCTCGGTCGGAGGTCGTGGACGTACGACAGCTGACGTATCGCGGAGCAGAAACTCTGTAATTTACGTGAGGTTGTAAACACTAGTTAGAACCATTTATAGAAAGCATGGAAAAGGACATAATAAAAGGTGGTGACTGGAAATATGTCCTGGGAGTCACGCTGTACAATTCATCTCTGAGTATAGGTCTGTTTTTATGTTCCTCGTGTCCGGATCACAGTGAAACTGCAGCTCGCTGAGACGAGAAGCTGCCGCAGCGACTCTTTGTTTAGCTGATACAAACGTTCTGTTCGTGCCACGTTCAGACATCTGATGTTCGCTCTCTGAGGACGTGGAAACGTGTGCAGCCTCAGATTAAATCCTTATCTGCTGTTTGTGTGTCACAGCTTCTTTAGGGTTCGTGTGGTGTGACATGGACGGACGAGTATTTTTAGGAGAAAGAACCAGATGAAAAGCTCCGTGGTCTGAATCCACTCTGCTCTGAGCGCTGGTGGAGAACCAGTCCGTCAGCTGTGACGTTTATTTATAGAACAAATGTAGAAGTTTCTCCACTTAACTGTTTCTCAGTGTTTGAGTTTAATAAGATAAAAATGAGCTGAGATACAGATAAAAAGATCCTGTACTGAGCTCAGTGTGTTTAATATGTTCATCATATAAACACACAACTTTATTAAACTTAAACACACACAACACCACCAGAGACAGGAACACACACAACAAACACACACAACACCACCAGAGAGAGAACACACACAACAAATACACACAACACCACCAGAGAGAGACACACACAACAAATACACACAACACCACCAGAGAGAGAAACACACACAACAAACACACACAACACCACCAGAGAGAGAAACACACACAACAAATACAGACAACACCACCACAGAGAGGAACACACAGAACAAACACACACAACACCACCAGAGAGAGGAACACACACAACAAACACACACAACACCACCACAGAGAGGAATACACAGAACAAACACACACAACACCACCAGAGAGAAACATACACAACAAACACACACAACACCACCACAGAGAGGAATACACACAACAAACACACACAACACCACAAGAGAGGAACACACACAACAAACACACACAACACCACCAGAAATGTGTCTGTTGTGAGTGTTTGTGTTGTAGTTGTCAGTGTGTGATGAAAGGATCCAGGTTGTGTTTGTTGTGAGTCTTTGTGTTGTTGGATCTCAGTCTACAGATGTTTCCTGCTTCATTGTTCAGTTTGAAACAGAAGCTCCAGGCGTCGACCTGCAGGCGCCTCCAGACGACCTCCACGTCCTTCCCATAATCCTCCTTGATTCAGACACACACACGTGCTCAGGCCTGACCTGTGTCCGAGTCACAGGTGAACTCTGTTACACAACAGACGAAGTGGAGGAGACCAAACACGGAAATAAAAGAGAGGAAACTTATCTATAAAATAAAAACAAAGCAGTTTTCATTCTCAAACTCCAGAAAACCTCAGAACCGTGGTTGACTCTGCTTGTGTTCGTTCTAGCGGTCACTATCCAGAGCTCATAGTTGTGTCATTTATCCACAGTCTAAAAGACTCTCCTGTAGGTTCAGTGTGAATTCCTCTGGTTTGACTGAGGAGAGAGAAGCTCCAGGGAAAACCTCCTCCTCCTCCTCTGCTGCTGCAGCAGCTGGAGCAGATTCCATAAAGTCCTGAGGCCTGAGATCACAGAGGTGGAACCTTTGTCTGTCGGTGTTTAAAGGGGATTCTGGTTCCAGAGCTCTCGCTCGGCACTGCAGCGTCGGAGCCTCCTGAATCACTGCAGTGAGATCAGTGTGGCAGATAAAGTCTGGGAATAACAACAACATCCTATTTCTGGAGGACGACTCTGCCGAGCCTCATTTTGTGCCATTAGCTCCGAGCTTTTCCCATTTTTGTGCACAACATTTTTTTCCCACAATCCCCGACTTCCTTCCTCTTTCTTCCCCTCACTTCCTCTCCTCCTCCTCCAGCGGCTGGGTGTGGCCGCGGCGGCTTCTGGAAGAATCCACAGATCGCTCTCCGGAGATTTGGCCTCGTTTTGGAATGTGCTTTATATTTTAGTTTCAGAGTCAGTTAATTAAGATGGGAGAGAGTTAATATCTGGGGTAATAAGTCAGAACAGGTTTTAATATTATGTAGATAGATCA
The DNA here is from genome assembly GCF_022539355.2 of Hippoglossus stenolepis. Lineage (NCBI taxonomy): Eukaryota > Metazoa > Chordata > Actinopteri > Pleuronectiformes > Pleuronectidae > Hippoglossus > Hippoglossus stenolepis. The sequence goes on along the minus strand of NC_061495.1, from coordinate 1,160,444 downwards.
ATTAATTCTACTGATATGACAGATTGTGTTTTTATGCAGAGGTTTTATCTGCTCGGGAACATCAGTGACTTCAGGGTGAGCCAGAAAACTCTCAACGAGAATCTGGTTGAAAGCATCAACTCTTTCAAATGGTCGATGTTACGTGTGAAGCAAACCTGTCGAGGGCGGTTAATACAATGAGCTAAATTATAGGGAAACCACAGATGCAGATTAGGGACATGTCGTCCTTCACGTAGAACTGCTTCCCTCTCAGTGTTTGTGTCAGTGCAATGGAATAGATAAGTTGTTAATGAACTGTTCTGTGATCAACTCCGAGCTCTGACACTATTTGATGATTTGTAATCTATGCTGTTGTTTTTGGTGAGAGACAATTTTTCACATTGTGCACAATAAGGTTTAATTTGAACTAATCTGCTTCACCATCCCCAGTTTGAGGTTGTTCACGAGAGAAAAGAGAAAGGGATGAAAGTGTGAAGCCAGAGTGCGGCTGAGATGGAGAAGAGAGGCTGTGAGTGGGAGAGCTGCAGGAAGTGGGATGGAAAATGAAGATGGGATAGAAAAATAATAAAGAGGAGATTGAGAGTCAGTTCTGTGGCTGAGAGGAAAAATAGAAGCAGGATGACAGAAGAAACATCATTTATCAAAAACCTGGTCACACACAGGGTTCAGTGTGTGTGTGTGTGTGTGTGTGTGTGTGTGTGTGTGTGTGTGTGTGTGTGCGTGTGTGTTCATGTGTGAGATATGATTTAACCCTTTTTCACTCCCACATCCACGTTATCTCTGAAAATATGTCGACAGGAATTTTCTCCTCATTTTGACAAGCAGATGATTTATGCAGCGGGGGAGGACACACACACACACACACACACACACACACACACACACACACACACACACACACACACACACACTTACACACACACACACACACACACACACACACACACACACACACACACACACACACACACACACACACACTTCCACATAGACCAGCTGACCTTTTGGAAAAACCCAGCACAGCTTTAAATCCCTCGCCGTCACAGAGTTTGTTGTGGTGCGTTCGAAGTCGTGTGAACCCGCCCTCGTCTGCTGCGGTGTAATTATTAGTTTAACATCAGACTCGCGGTAACGCTCTGCGATAAATACTTTACAACACTAAGATTTACAGCAGCCAGAAAGTTTCCAACCAGGGAGACGAGCCAAGAAGAGAGAGTGCAGAGCCTTTTTCTTTTCGGGGACATTTTTCCCATCATGCCTTGCATGGGGAGATGTAGCGTTGTCCGTCAGTTTATATTTAGGTCGTGTTGTAACCATGAAGACGCCCTGTTCATGTTTATCTTGTGTCAAGATGTTTGTTTGACACTGTCAGTCCCACTTCACCCTGTCCTACAAAAACACAACACATTGTTACCCAGCAGCTATCCTGTCCGACCCAGACAGGAAGTGATGTCAGGGGTTGTGTCGCGGACTTCCTGTGGTTATTATCCAGTGAGGAAGCAGGTCGTCGTCACTGAGTTTGTCTCCGACAGTCGCAGATACAAGCAAACGTCCTCGGAGTCGAAGAGGAAACGTAACAGTGAACTGACGGAGGTCATGTGGCATCAGCAGGCGTCTGATTGGTCCTCTGGTCTCCTCTCAGAGAGAGAGAGGCTGCTGGAGCATGACATCTGCATTCCTCACCCCCCATCCTCACCCCCATCCTCACCCCCATCCTCACCCCCTTCATATCCTGTAGCTCCACACATTCCTACACGTGAGACTGAAGAGATTTAAATTCACCTTCACTCTGTGTGTGTGTGTGTGTGTGTGTGTGTGTGTGTGTGTGTGTGTGTGTGTGTGTGTGTGTGTGTGTGTGTGTGTGTGTGTGTGTGTGTGTGTGTGTTTGTGTGTGTTGTTCTAATGCGACAAGGACCACTCTGTTTACTTTGGATCTTTGAATGTAAAAACTATTTGTGGTGTTGGACATTTTTTCTGCGGCGAGACGTTAAGACTGAGTTTGTGTGTGTGTGTGCACGTATCCATCCGTGCACTTGCATTTGCATGTTCCACATTAGTATTTGCATGTTCCCCTCTGACGTGCTGCAGATTGTCTCTCAGAGTCTCTGCAGAGTTTTCTTTTCCCACAGACGTCAGTCGGGGCAGAACTGGTGGAGACAGAGGGGCTGATGGGAGAACTCGGGCTCCTGTCCAGGCTGGTTGAACCCAAACAAACAGGAGGAGCATGTATCTTCATTTAGATCTGCACGTCAGAGTCTGAGCACGGAGACGATGTTCACGTGTCCAAACGTGTCCAACAGATAGTATTCATTGTGACGCGCTCTCTGACGCCCCCTGCTGTTCTTCACCTGTCGCCTCTGAGTGATGCTCTCAGCTTTAGTCTCGTCGAGTCGCGCTCTGGCTGCGTCTTGTATCATCCTCAGTCTTCTGCTCGGTTTGGTCAGCGAGTATTTTCCTGCCGTCACTTCAGAAGTGACGTGATTCTCTCGGCTGCTGTTGAATCAGCACGAGGTTCTTATTTCTGTTTCCACCAGAAAGCATCTGAAAAATGCACAAAGCTGAGATTTGCAGAGGGATTGGAGACGGTGGAAAATCACAGCGGATCAAGTCAGATGTTTGAAACCTGGAGATGTTTGTTGGTCACTTGTGTGACTTCAGCTTCTGACTCTGTTGATTCACACTCACAGAGAAGATGTCTGAGTTTGAGTGAGTGAGTTTATGATAAAATCAAACCACAGGTTGAATGAATTTAACGAGCATATTATGGTTTTGAACTCATGTCTCCTGAATCTAAAGCTCCACCTGCCTCCATCACTTCAGGCTGAACCTCTGCTCTCTTCTCCGCAGGCTCTGTTGAAGATGGACTGTCAGGGTCTCGTTGCTCGACTCGTCATGGACTTTGTTCTCCTGACCACGGCCGTGGAGTTGGCCGGGCGCTGGAGGGAGGTGGCCGAGAAGCTCGCTAAGGTTTCACGTCAGCAGATGGACGCTTACGAGGCGCCGCACCGGGACAAGAACGGGGTGGTGGACAGTGAGGTGTGGAGGAGTCATTTGTATATGTATAAAACAATGGGAGGAAGTAAAGTCAAATCACAGAAACAAAACACTGACACACAAGTTTCCTCAGACGTGTGAATACAATGTTTAAGCTACACTTTGAGTTGTGTGTTTAAGAAACAATGAAACAAGGTCAAAGGGCATGAATACATCTTAAAATAAGATTAAAAGAATTATACAAATATCAAAGATGCTTCTGAAAGGATTGTAAAAAATGAACCGGCAGATATTTAACTGTTTCACTGTATTTAAGATTGATTGATGTTGAAGTCCGTCATGTGACCTCTCTCTCTATCTTCAGGCCATGTGGAAGCCGGCGTACGACTTCCTGGTCACGTGGGCGGCTCAGATCGGCGACAGCTACAGGGACGTGATCCAGGAGCTGCACATGGGCCTGGACAAGATGAAGAACCCCATCACCAAACGCTGGAAGCACCTGACGGGCACGCTCATTCTGGTCAACTGCCTGGACGCCCTGCGGAGCTCCGCCTTCAGCCCTGCCGCTCAGGAAGACTGCGCCATCTGAGCTCTGTGTCACTCGCAGTGTAAAACGCTGCACGTCAGCTTGAACGCCACTACTGCTGTCGTTATAGATGTTAGGTTCCTGCGGCGCTGCCTTCAGCTCCTCGTGCCCGGGGGGACGTCACTGACCCACGACTCCGCCACACAACACGGCGCCGTGTGGAGCTCACAGTATTCACAAAGACTCTTTTAATAGTTCCTGTCGTGCATAGCTATGTATTTTTATACTCTTATTACGACACAGCATTTTTTAAAGCAACACTTTGAACCCTCTCGGTTTGTACCTGTGGATCGAACGCCAAGAAAAGACTCTTTTTCCAGAAAAGACTCTTTTAGATATCGTGGTCACATGTGTCAAATCTCTTCTATTTATTTATACATCAAAGAGAGAAGTGAGCTCTTCTTCTCGTCTTCAGGTTCTCTCTCTGTGGTCGGATCCCTGTCAGTCAGGGTCATTTATAAAACATCCACCTTTTAATCACCTGAGAAATCACTTCCATTCAGTTCTTTTAGAGAAAATGAATCAACCACAGATTCTGATCATGATGAATCATCTCTGGTTCCAGATTCTCCAACGTGAGAATTATCATGAGAAATAGAAAATCTTCAAATCGTCACAACCAGGAATCTGAAAACGTCATTTAAACATTTAGTGATGATGAAAGTGAAATTCTGACTTTGTAAACAAGGATCTCAACTCAAGGATCCACCTTCTCACTTATGACCGGATCAGATTCTCCCTCAGCAGCTGGAGTCGTTTCACATCAGACTGTGAACAAACGTGTCTGTTTAATATGAACTGTCTCAATAACAGAGTTCAGCTCTTTGTGCACTGGAACCTGCAGAAAGAGGATCTGGTCTTTAGGTCGCTGGTGTTTGGACCTGAGAGCTGCGTCCAGGTTCCAGTGGAGCTTCTGTCTGCTCTGGTTCAGAGTCTCAGGAAGTCTCAGAATAAGAAAGTGGTCCTTAGCTCAGTAGATCCACAGTAACTGAGCAGATCTCTTTCACCTCATCTGTGGCAAAGTGAGTCAGTCGACCCTGAGTTGAGATTTCACTTCATCTGCTGAATATTGTTTCTGATTAATCAATTCAAATGATTATTTCCAGTTGTCCCTGAACCCCTCTGTGCCGTCTGCTCCATGTTCAGATCACTGTTGTGACTTCACTGTCTGTCAAAGCTTCTGGTTCAGGTCTGTCTGCTGCTTCCTGTAGAACGTGGTACAAACAGCCAGTGGTGGTTTGAAAACCTTTGTGGAAAAGACTCTAAATAAAATGTAAATATTTCTACACACCATGTTGTAGCTGCCGTGATGATTTCACTGTGAAACCCCCGACAGAGTCACAGTCTCTTCTTATCTGAAGCTGCAGCGACAGGTCGTCATGTTGTGTTTTATCAGCAGGTCTGAAAACACATCATCTGTGAGTGTGTGCAGCGGAAACGTGGTACGGCATCAAACTGCTTAAAGTCCATGTCTGACTGTGTCTCTGAGCAGCAGAGGTCCCTGCACAGACGGTCACAGATTTATTATGGAACACAAGCATGATGGGTAATTAATGACCGATCAAAGGTCTGCACATTCTTGATGATAAAGTTTTTGATTTTAAATCTTATTTGATAAATGAGGAGCTGTTGTTAGTCATTGGCTTTAAATTTAGAAAACAATTCTCCCTGATCACTATATAGTAAGTTCACCATTTTGTAGTGTATTTTATACCCTTTATAGTGCACTCATTGTTTCCCACAATGCATTGGGAATAGTAGTGTTAAACCATCATGCATTGTGCTGGTGGTGGAGAGACGAGAGGAGAGAGAGCAGGAGGAACATTTGTTCAAAGTCTTTCAACATTTTGACTAAAAATATTAATAATAAGTTTAAAATAAACATTTAAAATTCATTGTGGGATTTTTCACAGAAGTTGTTAAAAGCAAAGCAAGAAAAGTAAATATAAGAGAAACAATCAAGATGCAATGTGACGAGGAGACGACCGCGATGAGGTGGAAACAAGGTCGTGTTCAAATGAAATGAAGAAATATAGATCAGCTGTGTCACATGGAAACTTGAACACATAAAAGCAGTAATATGACAATAAACAATAAATTCAAATAAAAGGTGTTAGCAATCAAACAGCTGTTTAGAGAAGTAAAACACGTGATGATTAAATTAAAGTGATAATAATACAATTTAATAAATAAAAATAAAGTAGTTCTGGGACAGCAGTGTTTACTGTAGCGCCTCCTTCAGGACAGAGAGGAGACCTGCAGCCGACAGGAGGAACAAAATGGCGGACAGGCTCCACCCCCTGCTGGTTGAGAGATCAGGTGAGTTCACCTGTTTCCAAAGTGTCATGTTGTTCTACAGCTGCAGCTGCAGCAGCTTCCTGTGCTTTGTGTTGTTTGTGTGCTTTGTGTAGTTTGTGTTGTTTGTGTTGAAGCTTGGTGCAACACACACCAACACATTTAGCCTTGTTAGCTTGTTAGTGAAATGAAAAGAGCAGCGACGCCATTTTGTGTCTTTGTTTCACACTGAATCAACAACAGACAGTTTTAAAAAGCAGAAATAATCATAAATAACTAGAAACTAACGGAGCCTTCAACACAGCCCTACGTTGTGTGTGCTAATGCTAATGCTAACACCTGTATAATCTATCAGTGCTTCCTGTTTACTGGTGTTTACCACTCATTAGCTCTTAAACACGTGTGTGGCAGCCATCTTAACTCGAGGTCGAAGGTCAACCCAGGTGTTGTGTCCTGGTTGTGTTCATGTGAGTCCGGATGTGTTGAAATCTATAACAACTTGTGTTTATGTGTTTATGAGCATTAAACCAACACAGAGATATTTACATGATGGATCATTTAAAGCTGTAATCATAAAAACATCTGTATTAGATCAAATGTGATTGGTGCCTGTGAGAGAGGAACAAAGTGACATAAGTAACGTTTGTTTGTTCACATTAAAGCTTCTATTTATCACTGATTGTTAAATTGGGTTAATTGGTTTTATTAAGTATTATAAGTTATAAAAATTATTGTATAGATGCTCCTCAGAAGGTCCCGTTTCCAGAGTTAAACCGATGTTACGACTTTGTGTCCATATTCTCGTACATCATCAGACGTAGGATCCATATTTCACTATATTTGTGATAACTCCTAATACTGTGGCTAAATGATGAAAGTCTTGTTCTATGGGAACCTTCATCTGATGCTGATAAGTGACTTGTTGGGACAAAGAGAATTTAGTCAATTACTCAACATTTCAGGAAAATGTGCGGACTTCATTGCACGTCTGAAATATTGTGCGACTTGTGCCACAACTTTCTGTCCGAACGCATCTGAGACTGAGAGAAACGTCCGATCTGAACCGACAGGAAGTCAGATTTGTGTTTGGATGTTTTCTCAGATTACAACACGTGATGTGTAAAAACATGTAGATAAAAGACCCGAAGCCAAACATTCAAATTCCCTTTATATTGTCCTGCTCTATTCTGACCCAGACTTCTCTCTGAGGCAGGAGAGGTTCCAGAGAAGCTCTGGAGTGAGGCCGGAGGAATGAGCAGGATCAGCGTCTCGCTGGGTGGAGACCTGCTTCTGTACTCTGGTAATTGGGAGGATTTCTAAACAAGATTTATCTGTTAACTCATTTTCTCTCCCTTGCTCAATATTCCTCTCCGTCCTTGTTCTCTGCCTCTCGCTCTCTGTGCCGTTAGAGCAAGAGGACCTTAATTAAATACACAGATTAATGGAGGAGAAAAAAGGAGCCAAAAGCAGTGGAATTAATTCCGGCGGAGTTGTGGCTGACATGCTTCAGATCCCAGCCTGCAGTGCTGGTAATGAGCTCCCCCCGGGCGACGGGCTCACCGAGCAGCTTCGGAATCCAGGGATAATCTGTACAAAGAGGAGACTCTGGAGGCCGCTCATTCAACATGTTGACTTCTCATTGTCCTGCTCCACATGGCCACACCGTTACAGCCGTTACAGCCGTCGTTTGCTCGGCTCAGGGTTTAAATATTGCTCTTGTAAATAAGGCTGTGTCCGATGTGAGTGGATTATTGTGTCAAGCTTCGTGACAACCTGCAGATCAGACAGAAGTTACAAACCTCCATGTTTTCAGTGTTGAATCACAGTGGTTGTTCGTACAGCTCATTGTTATAAAGGAGGAAGTCTTCACGTCCCTGACTTCCTCTCTACTCTACTCGCTGAGCGATATATTTCCACGAAGCCGTTTCTAAATTCAGCCCTTTTGTGGTGAGTGAGCGTGAAGCAGGAAATCAAAGTTCAAAGCTGCGGAGAAGCAGGAACAGTTCTTCTCCATCTTCCTTCAATCAGAAACTCAACTGGTTGTTTCTCTTCTCACTGGAAACACGTTTTCTGGGACAATTAAAGACATTTGTTAATAAACTGTATTTTATGTTGGAATGTTGCAGTGATTCAATCTCCATCCAAAATCCCAAATACAGAAACTGTTCCTTTCCCTCCAGTAGATAATGATTATTATTGTAATGATCCCGTTTTCCAGTTTAATGTGTTTGATTAAAATGTAACGACGAAGACATGACTGGGACATTTTGTTCTGCTGAGTCTTTGTATTGATGGTTCATGTCTGTGTGCAGCCGGTGGAGTCGATGAGAGAATCTGAACTGAATATTAACATATAAACACTTGACATGTCAACCCAGTTCAGCAGGAGATGACACCAAATCCATTTTCTAATGCAAATGCCAGCTGAGTGATTCTCGACAGACGTGGAACCCCCCGATGTGTCTTCAACATATTTGCATTTTATTGAACTATGTTTTCTTCAGTTTTCTCTGCAGGTGATCGTAAACCAAGCGATGAAAGAATCCAGTCACGTCTAACGCGATGATTGTGGTTTTGTTTCCTCTCACAGAGCGACGGCTCCTTCTGTCAACACCAGCGGCCAAATGTCCGTTAAACTGCAGCTGAGACTCCGGCGGGAAGCGGCTCGCTGTAATTTGACTCATTTTTTTATCAGCGTGCTGTCATTTCACTGTGGCAGCGCTCGGCCGCCGCGGAGGAAAAGGTCACGTCTGGATCAACCACTCAGCCCCGGATCCTCGAGATGCTTAATGGAACCATTTTCCTTTGTCTCCAAAAATGTGGCCCTGAAAATCAGGAACTTTCTCCTGCTCCTCCTGCTTCTTGTGGAGGTGAGTTTTTAATGGGTTCCTGTGATATCCTGTCTCATCTGAAACTCATTTCAACTTCTTAATGCTGCTTTGGCTGAAGTGAGCGGAGGAGGCACAGCTATGATAGAAACTCTCCTCTGTCCTTTGATGAGCTGTGACGTAGCTGAGAGCTGATCTGAGTCATTCTCAGTTATCACTGGTTCATTGAATATCTGGCTCTTGTTTCTCTATTTGAAATCTTTTGGATCAATATGGTTTTTGTTTATTTTGCAAAATATGATGAAAAACATGTCAGATTGTTGTTTTTTTTATTTCAGTACTTTTCATTTGTTCTGCTCTATGGATGAACAGAACCTTTTAGTTGAGGTTGGACAGAATCTAGAGACGTGAAGCATTTGAAGATTCTCCAGTAAATGACCAGTAGAGACTGGAGTTGATGTAAGTGAGAGAGACTCAGCTGTGACGTCCACAGATCTATATCTGATGTATGAGAGTTAATCAGTGTTGAAGTGACTCCATGTGGACGAGTCGCTCTCAGCTTCTCCTCTCTGGCCTCTTTCACCTGCTGGTTTTGGTTTCTATCAGATTCATGGAGCAGTTTTCTCTCAGATAAACTCGCTGCATGTTTCTTTTCAGTTCATCTTCTGAAGGTGAGGAATGAATTGAGACGTCTGTGTTGTCACGAGTGGATCAGTGTGACTCTGAGACATGTACAGAGGGACCTGTCCGTCATTAACGTTGGACTCTATTACTCAGTAGATCCTCTTACTCATCAGCACCAGGCTCCACAGGCTGAAGCTGCTGTGTTCCTACAGAAACTTTGCTCGTGTGGTGAGCTCATGTCTCTCAGATGGAAATGTATTGATCCTGAGGGAAATTAAAGAAGGACACAGCTAAGCAGAGCTCGACTTTATATTCAGGGAGACGCAGCATCTTCTGACTGCTGAAAGTTTTAACGGACACATTTACATTTATATTCCCTCACCTCTTTAAACTGAGTATCCGGTAGGGTTTGGTATCGCTCAGGTTTACCTGGTGCAAGTTGGACTGGTTACCGTGCTGAATCGACCAGTTCAGTACGATACCGTTGTTAAATTGATGTTTAAAATGGTTCTGGTGCCAAAACTTTTATTAAAAAAGCAGAAAATGATGGTTGAAGCCCACATGAATTGCCAAAAGTTAAAAGTGTACTTGACCTAAATATACAAATATAGGCCAGTACAAAACTTTAAAAACATTGACATAACTCACATAATGATTAAAACCTAATGTAACTACAAAGATGAACAGTTTCAGTTTTTAATATAGTAAAATACTTCAAACCTTTTAGTTCTGGTGTTGGACTCCAGCTACTAGCTAACTGGAAGCTAAGTGTCACCAGAGTGTTAACTCGTCTGCTGATGTTCACGTTGCCTCACGGTCGTCAGCGGCAGGTCGAAGTGAACATGAGCCGACATGTTTCCACCACAGGAGTTTGTGTCTCTGCTGCCGTGAGGAGAACAGGAGCTCGTCTGTTCTGAGTGCAGCGCTTTGATGAGAAAGGTGATCGAAACCTGGCAGGGCCTCGCTCTGTGCTCAGTCAGACCCCCCCCCAACTGTGTGTGTGTGTGTGAGATAAGAAGCTCTAATAAACAGGAACCAGAGCTAAAGGAAAGAGACGCTCTGTGACCAGCTCTATGTGAACATGACACACGCGTGTAGCAGACTCATGATCTGAACCTTAACAGTAAATAAACATGGAGGACACGCTGTCATTTGGAAGGTGAAGACAACAACTCCCATGATCCCCCGCTGCTGCACAACGTCAATATACTAGATGTTGTTTCGATTGACGGACCCCTAGTGGCTGAATTCACATATTGTTCTGTTTGTTGTCAGAAAACTGAACTGAACCGAGTTGCGAGCGAGTGACCAGATGAACCAGGCTCCTCCCCCTCTGTCCCCTCGAGGTCATTCAAATCAATTGATGCAGCTTTAACCTTCATTTGATTTCTGGCAGGATTCGTGCTTTAGATGTTCGTATTTCCTACAAGTGTCTGAGTCTGTACAGAGAAGACAGTGTTTCCAGAGAGATTGATTCTGTCTGGAGTGGCGGGGGGGTCACAGAGAACATCGATTAGTGACTCGTTGTGTCGCCACTCGCTGGTCTGAGACCAGGGGCTCGGACCTTTGTGGGATTTTCAGGGATTAGCTGTTGAGAACAGGTTGTGAAGGTGAAAGAGGAAAGAGGCCAGACGCTGTTTCAGCCTCCAGATGGAAAACAGCACATTACACAGAACCAGCTGAATGAAGCTGCCTGTGTTTCTCTCTTCCACAACACAAAGTGCACAGTGGGAGACGTGAGCTGTTTGTCTCCTAGGAAACCTCAGGTCTGAGCCCGGCCGGGTTTCGAGGAGGACGTTTTCCTGAGATAAGGACATTTCATCAGCATTGCACCGCAGACGGGCCTGAAAAATGTCTTTTATCAGCCGAGAGCAACAGAACGGAACATTTCACACTCAATCCGGACTTATTTATTATATCCAGAGATGGATTAGGAGGAAAAGCTCCAGTGGCGACCCCCCCTTCTGTTCTGAGCTGCCTCCTTCAAAACCTGTTGAGGTTAGAAACACGTTGTTATAAAACCACAAACAGAACGTGAACTGATAACTGATCGTCTCAGTTCAGCTCGTCTGAGACTCTGGACTCCTCTTCTTCACCTTCTCTTCAGTCATGGTGAAGAGTCAGTTATTCTGACTCTGATATGTCAGACTTGAGATAGATTTTTTATTCCGTTCATTATGGTCTTGAAAAGTCTGAGATTTAACTTGTATAAATCCTGTATTTTCTCAAAGTGTAAAGTAAAGATGATGAGTGCGTCGTCCTGCAGCTCCCGTCTCACGTCCAGCTCTTCAGAGCGCAGAGGGAGGTTTTTCCATCGCCTGGTGTTTTGAGATGAGGACTAATGGCTGAAAACAGCGTGACTGAATAATAAGTGATATTTTTGTTGTAACGCTGCACACCCCCTCTCATCCCTCCTGGGATCCCTCCTCAGCTCTGACACTCACTCTGGTTGTTTTCACTCATCAGCTCCTCTCTGAACTCCCCCCTCTCTTTCTGTCTCCCCCACATTCTCCTCCCCCCCCTCCACGTCGGTCAATACGATCCATTTCAGTAAACATCCAACAGGCACAAGCAAAAGTGTTTCATTAATATGAGCTGCTGCAGGAGGCAGGACGACCACAGCGCCAACAAAACCCTCTCCTCCCCAGTAAACACTGGTGCCATGGCAACCCCCCGAGCACAGCATGCAGGTCTCCATGGCAACCTTTATGTGTTTGTGTATGTGCACGGGAGACAGTGTGATGGTGAGGGAGAGGAGGAGAAAGGATGAAGATTGAAATGCATCAGGACAAATGAGTGTCAGAAGAGCAGTAAACAGAAAATGGGTTTAGAGCTTCACAGTTTCCTCTGCAGCGTTCAGGAGATAAACGGTGCGAGAGCTGAACGGACGGAAACACGTTCAAACATTTACTTTAAACAGAAAAGAGCGAATCAAATGTGAATAAGGAGAAATTACCAGGTACCTGTGATTGTGTTTATTAACAATCACTAAGAGTCGATGGAAAGAAAACCAACACATTATGTTTCCTTATAACAATCTGAAGCCTGATGTGTTTATTCCTCTGAGCTGTCGAGCTGCACTGTTGCACTGGGTCACAACACACACACACACACACACACACACACACACACACACACACACACACACACACACACACACACACAGGTTTTTGTGTTGTACTGAGTTTCCTCCTCTGGCCTCTCTCAGACTCTGCTGACACCTGCAGCGTTTCATTTTTCAATCACCATTTGTCATTTGCATCCAACAGGAGGTGTTAATGAGTAGCGCTCACTGCTGCGTGCACGAGGTTCTGCAGAAACATTTAGAGAAAGTTGTTCTGGCTGCAGCTGCAGTGATTTGACTCAGCGATGCTGTTGTCGTGTCTCTCGGCGTCGTCTCTCTGTCTCACTGGAGTCGACTCAAACCGGCCTTTTGTCTCTTCATGGAAGTGAAGAATTCCTGGTGTGTGGTGCAGCAGGAGTTCATCAGACCATGTCAACACAAAACACACACAACTGCAGCCTCGGGATCCGTCTAAGAGCTGGAATACAGAATCTGAACACCACGATATTTGGATGGTGTTAATTAGACATCTTCAACTGTCGCATTGAAGATATCCAGCAGTTTGATTTGGCAATTAACAAGTTAAGATGATCCATTTAAGGAAACTTCAGGGTTTTTACCACCTGAGTTTTCCAATTGGAACAGAAAATGTTTTAATAAAAATAACAATTGCTACACGCACCCCCCACGTGTTTTTAAAAAATGCTCTAAAATGGAAAATAAAACCTGTTTTAAATCAAATGAAATATAAACACATCAAGCAAAAATAAAGTACCTGAAATAAACCAGTGTGTAGTTATCGTTCATTCACAAGATGAGATGCAAATTCAATACAGAAAATAATAATGAGAAAGTAAAGAAGATAGAAACATGTGTTTGTGTCACTTTCTAACTGGATCATGTGTTTGCATCATAAGATATTTAGTTGATATCTCAGATCACATGGAAAACAAACCATAAACAAATCTTCCTTCAGCAGAAAGAAACAGACAGAGTTTCTTTATACAGAGGCTTTAGTGAAGTCGCCTGCAGCAACTGATTTTATGAACATCTTGTGTGTTTGTCGCACAGCTCAGGGAAGTTCACCGTGGATGAACCAGCGCTACGCGAGGTCGACAAGAGGCCAGTGTGAAGCCCGGCTGGATCGGGTCAGTGCCAGGACCCGAGTCCTGTGAGTTTCATTCTCATTGCTGATTGGCTTACATCACTCAGGTTAAAACACTTCAACTCAAGCAGGTGAAGCGAATCATGTGAATCAGTGTTTTGTGTTGAGGAGACGTTAGAGTAGTTCCCTCCCCCAAGGAGGTTGTTTTCAGTTGGTTTGTGAACAAGATTAAACAAAAGCTACTGAACAGATTTCCAGTGAACTGGATGTGTTGCGAGTCGGGACAGAACCTGATACGTTTTGGTGCAGATGCAGGAGCTCAGAGGTCCATCAGGTCTGAAACAGCTCACCTCCACCCTGCTCCACCTCCACCCTGCTCCACCTCCACCCTGCTCAGATGTTTCCATTCAGACGAGGACACTGGACAACGTGTCTCTGACTTCACTTGGAACTTCAAGCTGTGGTTTTATTTCAACCTTCAAGACCGAATAACAACATGTCACAGATTCTGTCTGTGAACCGGTTTCAGTGGATTCTACAAACTAAGTTGAGTTGATGTTGGCTGATGAATGAAGCCACAATGACTGTGGGCTGTTACACATGTAAATAAATCAGTGTGTGTGTTGTGTGCAGGTTCTAAATCAGAAGTGAGTCTTAGTGTAGGGTGAAGCTGCTTCCTTATAACTCTGAACATAGAAGAATAATGTGGATTCTTCCTGGAGCCTCGTCAGTTTGACATCTGCACGTTCCCTGGAGCTCAGGTAATGGAAACCCTCATATTGACCAGGCTCGAGGATTCTCCGTCTCCTGACTGCCGAGGAGGGAAAGTGATGAAGGTAAAGGGTCGTCGACGTTTCCCCCATATATCTTTATTTAAAGAGTTTTGAATGAAATTGAATCTGACGAGTCAAGTGTGAGCTCAGCTCTGAAAACCACAGACCCACAAGTCGTTTAAACATGATTTCACTGCCGAGGAGCCTGGTTGCATCATTCATCTTTCATGGCTGCCGCAGACCAGTTTTCTGTAGCTTTTCTTTCACCACTGGAGATGAAAAAAGCTTCTGAGTAGAAGAAGTGAACACTTCGGGGTCATTAGTGCGTCTGGGTGTTTTATCAGCGTTGCGATATCCTCAGATCAGACTTTCAAGTCTCAGACACACGAACTGTATCTGTTCTGACATCACTTTTTATTTCTTCATGGACATAAAACCTTCTCTTTGTCTTTGGGAGTAAAACCAACCCTCAGTTTACTGTCCTCCATTATTCATTCATGAGCTATGAAACATTAAGGATGCACCATCCTGACTTTTATTTACCAAATTACCTTCCACCGCGGCAATTATGGAAATAACAGCGACTGAACATCATTCATTTGTACAGCTGCGACCCACTTTGAGCTTCATATGTGAATGTTTAATATCCTCAGACAACAGCATGAAATCTTTATAAGTCTTTACAGAGCTGGAGTCTGCAGAGGAGGGAGGACTGAAGCTGAGGGAACCACAAACTACCAGCATCAGTAAATCAACAAGAACATGATTAAATCTTATCTAAATATCTGGTTCCCATACATGTGAGTCTCTGTTCCTCAACACGTGAATGAACCTCCACATGTACAGAAGCTTCTCTACATCTGCTCCTCTTTTAGGAATCGTCTTTTACAACTGATGGTTAAACAGCACGTAAATGTTTCTGCTGATATTAGCATCATAACCTTCTACATGTCCTGCACTAAGTCACCAGGCCTACAGAGAGCACGTGCACTTTAACATGCTAAAGATGGGCACGTCGTATAGCGCTAATAAACCATGATTAATGTTATACACTACAAAGTTAACATGCCTATTGTATGTGCATTTTAACATGCTAAAAGTTACATGCTACAAATGGGCTCTTGAGAAACTGTTGACATGCTAATATTAGCATTTAGTGGACAGCCTCAGCTCAACGCTGTCCAACATGGCTGAAGGAGTTTTCAACTAGATTAAGCATATTCATTATAAAAAGAGTTTCCACACTAGAAATGTTTTCAAACCAAAATACTCCCTGAAATATAAAACATACAGATTTATATACTGAGATAAATGTCTTTAATAGTCTCTGTAGTGCAGCTCCACACCAGATTACATACATCTCTGGACTCACTTCTACAAAACTGTGTGTGTGTGTGTGTGTGTGTGTGTGTGTGTGTGTGTGTGTGTTTTAATGGCTCCTCTGAACGACTGTGAAAATAACCATATCCAACCATGGGAGCAGAGAGATGCTGAGCGGCCCCTGAGTTTATCGATGCTCCTCCAGAGCAGCTGCAGTAACAACATCTCTGGAAATGAATCATTCTTCAGGGGATCAATGAGCAGAGCAGCAGAGGGTCCTCACAAACACACTGAAACCACTGTGTGTGTGTGGGGACAGATGTCTTTGTGAGGACATATTGTCCGGTTTGATGGTTTCGGTTCGGTTCAGGGTTAGAGAACGTGTTACTCCATTGAGTGTCCTCACTAAGATAGAGGTAGAGACGGGTGTTCAGAGACAAGAGGAGGTGGGAGGAGACGCCCCTGCAGGTTTCCTCTCTGGAATAGTGATGAAGGAGAAACGTGGAGAGGCTGGAGACGTGTGCACACATGTTCACTGCGTGTTTGTTGTAACACGCAACAGCTGCTTCTTGGAACTGTGTTCCTGTCCTTACATCTTTGTGAGGACATGTTGACCAGTCCTCAAGTCTTCAATCGAAACCAAAACCAGGTCGACTGTTTGAGGACTTGGTTTTAGAGTTAGGTTAGGTTAGGTTAGGTTAGGTTAGGTTAGGTTAGGTTAGGTTAGGTTAGATTAGGGTTAGGTTAGGTTAGAAGGTTAAGTAGGTTAGGTTGGATTAGGCCAGTTAGGCAGGTTAGGTTAGGTTAGGTTAAGTTGTGGTTAGATTAGGTTAGAAGAAGTAGGTTGGGTTAGGTTAAGAAGAAGAAGTTAGGTTAGGTTAAGTTAGGTTAAGTTAGGATAGGATTGGGTTAGGTAAGGTTAGAAGTTAGATTAGGTTAGGATTAGGTTAGATTAGGGTTAGTCATTTGGTTTGGATAGTTAAGGTTGGGGGGGGGGGGTATAATCAATGAGTGTCCTCACTAAGATAGAAGAACGCTCTGAGGAAATGTGCAGATACACAAGATCAAATATTTGTAAAAGACATTTTTGTGTCACAGCTTCTTATTGTGATGAAATAAAAACAGCTGAATGTGGGAGAAAATGTTGTTTTATTGTTAGACTGCGCCATCTAGTGGAGAGACATCGAACCAACAGCATCATGTTTAAAGCCTCTTGAGTTTCTGTATTCATGTGATGGACACAGAGAGGAGGTCGAGGTGCTGACACAGAATCAGATTAGATCATAAATCTGATGAGAACAACCTGAAATCACAGGAAACATCTTTGACAAACATTTGTCTTCTAACATGGAGGAGGTTTCTGACCATCACTGCAGCCAGGCACCAGGGGGCGATAGATATTATTTAGCTTCACTTTTGGAAGCTGACCTGTCGTCCATCTTTGTTTACAGTCACTGTTTCCACAGTTTCTAGATCTGTTGTGCATCAGAGTTTTGTGTGTCTGTGGACGTCCCTTCAGACAGAATGTGGGAAACAGCGCCCCCTTCATGTTGCTTAGGTCACTTACTTAGCTTGCTGATTCCTTCCTGTTGGACATAAGTTCATTCTGCTCCAAGTACATGAAGAGATGTTGGTCCTGGACTGTAGACGCATGTCTTTACTACATGTTATATATGTTCTCCTTTCTAATAACTTCCATTCCCTGAGCTCTGGGTCTTGTCTCCAGTGGTTTGAACTGGAGCAAACATCTGGATCTGCATTCAGCACATCTGGACTGACTCGGGTTCAGAGCCTGTGGATCAGTTGGAATCGTTCTTACTTTTCTTTTACCCAGGATGCTTTGTTCTGGTCTTTGAGTTTGTGTGATTCAGGATCACTGCAGATTCTCTTTAACATTTAGGATTTTATCTTAAAGAAATAAGAATCACTGAAGTTTATTCTGTGAATGTTACAAATCAAAGAGTATTAATTAACTTCAGACTTTGGATTTAAATTTACATTTATACAAATACACATATTACATATATTACATATATTACATAAAATATTTATACATTTTCTCTTCTAATTGTAAATGTGAATTCATCATCACTGAATCCTTCATGTTATTTCCCTTTTGTACCAGCAGATGGCGCAGTGGACCACGAGTCACTCTAGAAGATCAGAAACTTTATTTTCAGGAAATGTTTCAAAATTAATTCATTTAAATATCTGAGATTTTTTAACTTTATAAACTTTCTCATGGTTTTAAAAGACGGTAAATCTGAGGTGTGTGTGTGTGTGTGTGTGTGTGTGTGTGTGTGTGTGTGTGTGTGTGAGAGAGACAATTTGTGTGCGTGTTGTAATTTTGGAGTTGTGTGTGTTTTTGTTGTGTTTCTGTTATTTGTGTTGTGAGTGTGTGTGAGTATATTGTTAATAGTGTGTGTGTGTGTGTAAATAGTGTGTGTCTGTGAGAAAGAGAGAAAATCTGTGTGTGTGTGTGTGTGTGTGTCTGTGTGTGTGTGTGTGTGTGTGTGTGTCTGTGTGTGTGTGTGTGTGTGTCTGTGTGTGTGTGTGTGTGTGTGTCTGTGTGTGTGTGTCTGTGTGTGTGTGTGTCTGTGTGTGTGTGCGCGCGCGCTCTGGTGGACGCTCGCTGTCTCATTGGCACATGTCCCGGTGGGGCGGGGTGGAGCAGAGCGGGGCTGCTCCTGTTGTTTCAGCCTCAGTCACAGAGCAGCTGCCGAGAGGAGCGGAGACAACCGGGGAGACAACCGGAGAGAGGAGAGTGGAACCGGGGGAGAGAACCGGAGAGAGGAGAGTGGAACCGGAGAGAGGAGAGTGGAACCGGGGGAGAGAACCGGAGGATCTGTCGGTGGGATCACGGGGCGCAGGACCGAGGCTCCGCAGAGGACACGGGGAACAGCAGCAGCTGAGGCCGGTGAAGGGCTGTGATCGTCGGTGTCGTTTCAGCGCTGACACCGTTAAACTGTGGAGCTTCTTCTCGACGGTGAACACGCGTGAGGAGAATAACAATGATCCTTACTGCGTCCTGCTGAGGGACACACAGGGGACACACCGGGGACATACCGGGGACATCCACATCCACACCGGGGCCAGAGACACAGGGGACATCCACCTCAGGGCCAGAGACACAGGGGACATCCACCTCAGGGCCAGAGACACAGGGGACATCCACCTCAGGGCCAGAGACACAGGGGACATCGCCCTGTGGCCAGGGACGCACCCGGCTGGACACATCCTGGGGCCCAGGCCACACCTGAGGAGTTTTACACCCTGAACACAGGATTTAATGAGCGGCTGTTTCTTTCCCACAATCCTCCAGTGAGACGCTGAACATGGGCAACAGCTTCTCCAACATCGCGGCCTTCCAGTCCCTGCACATCGTGATGCTGGGGCTGGACTCCGCCGGGAAGACCACCGTCCTCTACCGACTCAAATTCAACGAGTTCGTCAACACGGTCCCGACGATCGGCTTCAACACCGAGAAGATCAAGCTGAGCAACGGCACCGCCAAGGGCATCAGCTGCCACTTCTGGGACGTGGGGGGCCAGGAGAAGCTGAGGCCCCTGTGGAAGTCCTACAGCCGCTGCACCGACGGCATCATCTACGTGGTGGACTCCGTGGACGTGGACCGGCTGGAGGAGGCCAAGACGGAGCTGCACAAAGTCACCAAGTTCGCAGAGAACCAGGGGACGCCGCTGCTGGTCATCGCCAACAAGCAGGACCTGCCCAAGTCTCTGCCGGTGGCGGACATCGAGAAGCAGCTGGCCCTGCACGAGCTCGCCCCCGCCACCACCTACCACATCCAGCCGGCGTGCGCCATCATCGGCGAGGGGCTGCACGAGGGCATGGACAAGCTGTACGAGATGATCCTGAAGAGGAGGAAATCCCTGAAGCAGAAGAAGAAGCGGTAACGTTTGGATTAAAGCTGTTTGATGCTGTGAATCTGCTCGAGCTAACACATGAGAACCAAAAAGACTCAAGCGTTGAAGTGATGCAGGAACAGCTGGCCTGTTCTCTGCTGCTGCATCACGTCTTTACTCTCATCCACTGGACATGAAACCGTGGAGACACACGTTTGATTTTGCACGTGGCTGCGGTCACTGAGTTCCTCTGGGGTCGGTGGCGTCGTGGAGACGTTTGTCCTCCCGGAGCGTTGAAGTAGCCTTTTCTCTGCGTGCTGGACACAGTGTGCTACACTTTGCACTTTTCATTTCCTGACAGAGAAGTTCACCGTACGAACAGAGATCCAGATTTATGTACAAGGAAAACAGAAGTGAAGTATTTTTTGAATATTAAAACGGTTAAAATCCACAATTTGACTGATTGTTCTCTTCTTCGTGTGATGATGACGATGATGAAGGTCACACTAATTCATCATCTTGGCGTAATGACGACCTCTGACCTGTGAACAAACAAACTCACAGGTGTGGATCAGCCAGAGGTTAAAAGGTCACAGGTTTCCTCAGCGCTGGTCTCGTGTTCGGAGAAAGACCGCAGCTCATTTGTGAAATTTATGGATCTGCATTGCGGTGCCGTGTTCTGCTTCACGCTGGTTCAACAGCGAGGAACCAGCGTCCGATAGAACCAGCGAGTGTGAGACGCAGTCCTCAGAATCATTAGTTCTCCTTCTGTCGTTATTTTACA
Organism: Hippoglossus stenolepis; assembly: GCF_022539355.2. Lineage (NCBI taxonomy): Eukaryota > Metazoa > Chordata > Actinopteri > Pleuronectiformes > Pleuronectidae > Hippoglossus > Hippoglossus stenolepis. The sequence goes on along the minus strand of NC_061495.1, from coordinate 1,140,208 downwards.
CTAAAACCAGTTGTTCCCTGATCTCAGATCTGCAGCTTCAGTGTGAGATTCAGTGTGAGCTGCTGGAGGAGCTGTTAGATTCTGACCTCAGGATCAACTGAGTCTCAGTTTGTTCACAAGGATTCAAACTGTTTCGTGATTAATCAGCTGCAGGTTTCCTCCGTGAAGCTTCACGACACACTGAACGTGCAGGACTCAGTTAAACCATAAATCATTTAACATTTGTCAAAGTTCAGTTTGTTTTTATACAAGTAAAAAGACAAACTGCTAAAATATTCATATTTCAGAAGCAGAAACAGACTTTGTGACATTTTCTTTAACAAAATAACATTAATACTAAGTATTAATGAGGAGCTGAACTCCATGTGTGTCTGAGACCTTTTATTTCAACTAGTTTTCATGAATGTTAGAAAACTAAAGACCTGTGGTGGAAAGTAACTAAGTACATCTAGAGGTACTTTACCAATTTTTGTAACTTTAAACTTCAGCATACAACATTTATCTTAAATTTTATATAAAAATTATATAAAGTTAATAAATTATATTATCAGAGATTAAAGGTTTAAAATGTTTTGATGATAAATTTCTTCATCAAACACGTCACATTGTTTCTTTTAAATAAATTTAGAAAGTTAGCACCATGACGACGGTTTTATAGAAACGTCTCAACCACTGGATTCATCGTTCATCTTCCTTCTGACGATTCCTCAACCTTTCATCTAGCGCCACCATCAGGTCATTTTAACGTGTTAACCTCCGACTCTGAACCGTTTCACGTCCGAGCAGAAAAACCTTTCAACTGAATATTTCATTGGCCCCATCTTCTTTCTTTAGGCTTGAAATAAACATTAGAACTTTATGCGACAGCAGCAGCAGAAGAAGAAGAAGAAGATGAAGAAGATGAAGATGTTGCCTGGTAACAGCTGAAGGTGGAACCCTAAAAAAAATCTGTGGGGATTAATGACACAAAAATAGGTCTAAAAATAATGCATCCAATCAGAATCCAGTGTTGCTGGTGCATCAGTCACATTATGAGTTTCAGTGAGTTGTTCACATTCACACAAACAGACGTATGAAGATCAATCAACTGGAAAATATCTGTTTTATGTTAGTTTTTTTATTTCATTTTAACAGTTTAAACACCAACATGTGTCATTTTATATTTGATTCTAACTGTAGTTTGTTAAAAATCTGTTTAAAGTTTATTCAAAGACAATTTCCAACCTCAACAAAAGCAGTTTGAAGCTGTTTAACGACGACAGAGACCCACACTGTGGGGTTCCTCAAAACACAAAGAACACCCTGTCATCTCAGGACTCCCCGTCACTATGGCAACAGCAAAGCAAACCCAGCCCCGGCCTCCGTGATCCAGTCAAACACATTTCTGTCTCGCTCTCGTTTGCAGTGTTGACGTTTGTTTCCCTCGACGAGTCTCCAGCACTTTAATTCATCAAATACAAAGAATCTCAGACGTTCCACATGTTGCTGTGAAGCTAAAGGATCTTTAAAGATTTCAAACCTTTACGTCAGATATTTAACAGATACGAGTAAAAACATTAAGTATAAAAAACGAGTTCAACAGAAGTTAGGAATGCTTCATAAATCCTTTTATTTGCCTTTTATAGATTCAGTTCCTGATGGAAAATGTTGTATTTGACCAACTTAATATGAACTAAGATGCACATTCAATTCTTTTGAACCTGTAAAAGGAAGTTGGCCTTAAACCCTGAGTTGTGTCTGTGAGGCTGAACAACAACCTGCACCAGGACCTGTTGTCTCGAGTCTTCGAGTTCAGACACGACTGAAGACAGGGACACACACAGACGACACAATCTGTCATCAGGAGAACAAACACTTATTTGAGTCAATGCTTTTGTCAGCGAGTTCTAAAATGTGACAAACGTTGTGTGAACAGTGATAAAGGTTGGAGGGCCTGACAGACTAAACACCAGCTCCCCTCCGATCAGAGACACATCCACGTTGAGTCAAACCTGAGTCAACGCTGCTCAACCGACCAATCAGGTGAAGGAGGAGACATCAGGCCACGACGTATCCAGACGTACAAACTGTCCTCTAGTGCGACAGCAACACAACAAACCAACAACCATCAGAGTGTATTCACTCTAACTTCAGTTTTGTGTCGACGCAGTTTGTTAGTTTTCACGTAACAGTTGCCGACTTTAACTTTAACTTTGTGTGACTCTTTGTCTGCGATGAGATGAAACCTCCCGTCAGCGTCTCGGAGGAAACAGTGAAACTTCAGGGACTCTCTCCTGCGTCGGAATATTCAACCTCCTTTTTTAATTGGATTTCTAAAAGTGGTTTCCCATCGAGTGCTTCTGAGCCACCGCTGCTTCCTACAATAATAAAACACAGAAATCTATCCCCCCGTGACGGACTGCATATATCCACTGTGTGTGTGTGTGTCTGCTGTGAATGTGGTTTGAAATACTCTTCAGCTCTTTTATAGCTGCAGGTCTCACGTGGTTTTTGTTTCTTCTGTATAATTATAGTAAAGTGAATTATTTCCACCTGGAGCAGGTGAACGGGACGAGACTCTCCCTCGTCTCCAGATTCGGAGGATTCCCTCAGTGACTCTGTTTGTAGAGACTGGCTCCGGAGCCTCCAGCTTCAGACCCAGTTTCTTCTCTAGTCCTCGGCTACACTTCAGAGCTCCTCCTCCTCTGGTCTCTCTCATTATCTACTTACACAGGATCTGACTGCTGGAGCACAACTAACTGCTGATTACTCTGATCCAATCACTGCAGACATTAAAAGACCATCAGCCGACACTGTGAAACCCATCAGCCTGAACAGCGCTTCTTATTGTCTGCTGCAGAGTTTCAGGAAAACATCAAATCACTTGTGAAACTTACAGGAGGTGATTTTAGTCTGAGTCAGTTTAGCTCAGGTTAACTCTCAGTGGAGCACAGGGATGTGTGATGTATAAAATACTTTATCATATCGTACACTTCACTGAAGAGCAGCTGATTTTAGAAGAAATACAAAAGACAATGAATCCTGCTGGGAGGCATTAGTCTATAAATCTATTTATTAATAAACCAAGGTCTTTGTTAACATGAAATACTTTCCTCACTACAAATAACCTCCAATGCAGAGACTCCACAGAACCAGTGTTTAAAGAGGACGCTCTACATTCCAACATGTCTGATGTCAACAATCAGCTCCGACACAGATCGACAGGGACAGGGACAGGGACAGATCAGGGTCTGTGAGACACACGTGGTCTGTGTATTTTCATAGATGTCAAACTATCCTTTAATCTGTGGTCTCTGGTTTGATGAGCGCGTTGGGACGTGTGAAGGACGTGGACGCTGCTCGTCCCTGAGGATCACTGGTTTCACTGGGGTGATAAGCTCCGCATTGTTCGGGTGTCCCTGACTTATATATAGGTCATGCTCTTATTGTTCTAACAGACACACACACACACACACACCACTGCTCTGTTGTGTGTGTCACTATTTTCTCGCCAACACAACAGCAGCAGCGACACACTGAGCTTCACAGTGAGGAAACTAAACAAAGGCTCCTGTTGTTGTTTCAGTCAAAACTTCTGCAGTGACTGAACCTGTCGAGGCACCAGGATCAGTATCCACATCACTTCTCATGTTCAATAAGTAAAAGAGAAGTAAATCAATCTGGAATAACTTCCTCCCTGTGACTGTAAATCCTCGAGTCGAGCTCTTGGACGTTAGCTTCTGTACGAATGTGCATGAAGTCAACGTTGTTGTCATATCAATAACACACTTAACATATAAGTACACTACAGATCGGGTACTCAAGTGACTTATGAGTACACAACATAGTACGTCGGGATCAGGGTAGATGTGAGTAGTACAAAGTACTGTAAACGTTTCTGTGTTTAATTAAAACTTCTGTCTTCTCCGTTCAATCTGTGAAACAAACACCAGCGTCTGATTCCTGGGTGTGTTCAGGTCACCTGATGATCTGAGGTCACCTGATCCTGCTCATCTCTCTCTCTCTCTCTCCCCCTCTCTCTCTCTCTCTCTCTCTCTCCCTCCTCTCTCTCTCTCTCTCTCTCTCTCTCTCTCTCTCTCTCTCTCTCTCTCTCTCTCTCTCTCTCTCTCTCTGTCTCTCTCTCTCTCTCTCTCTCTCTGTCTCTCTCTCTCTCTCTCTCTCTCTCTCTCTCTCTGTCTCTCTCTCTCTCTCTCTCCCTCTCTCTCTCTCTCTCTCTCTCTCTCTCTCCCTCTCTCTCTCTCTCTCTCTCTCTCTCTCTCTCTCTCTCTCTCTCTCTCTCTCTCTCTCTCTCTCTCTCTCTTCCAGTGTTTAGTAAAGAGGGAAAAACCCAATGACAGAAAGCCACCTCTGTGTTTTTAGAAAATTACAAATGTTCAAATGCATAAAACATGCATTTGAACATGCCCCCCCCAACCAACATTAAAGTCCCTGTGAACATTAAACATGACCGAGCAGGTTTGTGTTTTCACTGTAGAAGATGGATCTCTGCAGGCAGCTCTTTGATTATGCTCCGTCTGACAGGCGTCTTTTGTCATCCGATAAGATGCATAATTCATCCACACTTTACAAGGCAGGAAGCAAAGTGTGTGTGTGTGTGTGTGTGTGTGTGTGTGTGTGTGTGTGTGGGGTGGGGGTGGGGGGGGGGTGAGTCCTGGTGCAGAGATGAATGTTGTGGCAGCGTCGTGGCTGAGGAGCTGCTGGGTCCCTGAAGGCCTCGTCTCCATATAGAGTCATGTCTCTGCTCCGAGACTAAACTGCAGCAGCCGAGCGACACATTCATCACGGAGCTGCTGAGCACATCACAGGCAGCACCGCTCTGGACTCAGTGGCTGTGATGTGAGTTCAGACTCTGAGGAAGCAGAGGAAACTGCTCAGTGAATATTAAAGAGGTGATGCAGTGGAGTGAGCTGAGGTCACAGTGTCTGAGGATCAGTAACGGGGGGGGGACGGCAGGTTTTAGGTTCTTATCTCTATCATCAGTTATCTGAATATGAAGCCTGATGTGTGTTCCTCTTCCTCCTCCTCTTCCTCCTCTTCCTCTTCCTCCTCCTCTTCCTCCTCCTCTTCCTCCTCTTCCTCCTCCTCTTCCTCCTCTTCCTCCTCCTCTTCCTCTCTCCACACGGACTGTTTACCTACAACCAAAGCTGATCAAACCTAATTGGTCGAACAAGAAACATTGATGATTTGAATCATCATCATTTGAACCAGGATTATATTGATGTGTTTGGGTTCAGGCAACAGAAGCACATTTGTTAAAGTGAGATTTAGTTCAAAAACTAAAGTAAAACTCATTCTGTCTCATTCTGGCTGATTAACCCGACTATAAATATCAAAATGACAAAGAACTGTGATGGTGCAGCTCAGATGTTGCTTCATGAATATAATTTATATAACGATATAACAACCAGGTATTTGTAAAGTACAGATCTCCGGCTCCTTCTCTCTGTGTCATTATTAATCTGGTCTCTGACTGGAAGCAGATGAATTGCTGCTTTATCAGATTATGAATAAGTAACCTCGGCTTTGAGCCGGGGCTTTGATGTGGGGCTGTGCGGCGGAGCGTTGGGGTCGTGTGGAGGTCAGTGGGCAGATGAATGCTCGGTGAAAGATCTTCAGCTTCAGACTCAGAAACGTTTTCCTTCCTTCACATGTTGTTTTGTTGCTCCAGTTTTGATTTGGACTGAGAATCCCAGCATCACTTAACAACATCAGAGTCTAATGATGAAACATTCAGTTCTGCTGTTTACACTAAAACGTGATGAACTTCGTTCAGTTGTGACGTCTGTAGTTAATCATTGTGCTTGTGTCTGTGGCTGCTGCTCGTCTGACTGATTCTACGTGACGCTCAACATCCTCCAACATCTACTCTTTGTTTTTAGACATGAACACAAACACAAGGATCGTGAGTTACAGCCTCTGAAATCCACCTCGTCTGTGTCGATGACCACAGAGAAATGTGACGTCCAGTCACTCGGCTCCTCTGCGTGAAGACGCTTGTTTCTTACGACTTTAAAACGTGTTCTGTTAAACAAACAGCTGAACAGGATTTATTAGAAAACTTGCTGGTTTAGATAGAAACTGGATGAACGTGACGTTTTTAAAAGTATAAATGAATGTAGGTTATTTAAAGACACAGTAAGGTGTTTCGGAGCCCGACTCAGTCTAATGTCTTTATGACCTGGTTCTTCAGCACCTGGTTCTGTGTTGTTATGGGCTTTGATCTTTCACCTGTGGACTTTACGACAGGTCACTTCTGCTCCGACTTTGATTTCACTGACCTCGAATCTTTTCTCAAACCGACTCCTTTCATGCTCTGAACTCACTAATGAGGACATTTTACTAAACCGGGCTTTTCCTCAGTTTGAGCCTCTCGTCATCACACAAACATTTCAACATGTTTAACGTCAGTAAAACAGAGATTTTTACAAACGCCTTCAAAGTCCAGATTTAAAAAAAAAAACTCAGGTATCAAACAAATACTTGGAAATGATGACATAACACATGCTACTTCGTTTTAGGTCTAAATACACGTTAGCAGCTAAATTACAGACATCACAGACGTATCACTCGGAGCACAGCGTTCTCTCTGGTGTTTGACGGATCATTGATGTAGACTATCGCCACCTAATGGCCCGACATGCATGTTGCACCTTTTGTAGACGTTATGTGAGCGAAGTTATTTGGAAAACAAAGGTCGAAGGTATTTGAGATGAAAAACAGACGGAACGTTTCCACAGTTGTGTTGACGAAGCTCTGGTTTCTGCCTCGTCCGTTCACCTGCTTGTTTCAGACTCTTTGTTTTCTGTTAAACTTTTGTTTCTTAGCTCTGATTTAATAAATTGTGTAATTTGGCCGTGAGTCAGTTTCACTTCAGTGTTTCTTCATCTTTTCTTTAAATCGCAGCCTGAAACATGAAGAGTTCCCGTGTCTCAGGATCGCCTGCTCGCTGCGGCGTCATGTGACGTGTGGTGACAGTAACCAGCTGACATGTGGAACCTCTCAGAGACGCTTGTGTTAAATTCACCTGAGCTAAACGCTCACGACTTTGAATCAGAAGAGATCTCAACGTGTCGGCTCCACAGACGGAAAGTAAAACTCCTTCTGCAGGAAAACGTCTCATTAACATTCACTTCATCCTGAGCTGAGTCAGGGACTTATTTAATCTTTCATTAAGGTTATTTTATGGCTCCCACTCTTTCCTCTAATTTCCCATTAAGTGCAGGAAGGTTCCTGCAGAAGACGATGTCATTCGGTGCTGATTAAAGGGAAATGAGACGACGTTCAGACGCTGTAAGAATTCATTTCAATTAATGTCTGTAACCTGGAGTCTCTTTGAAGTTTGTCCACTGATTAACTGACAAACCAGAAGAAACAGTGTTTTAAAACATGTGAAAATGGAAATTTCCAGGAGAGTTTTATAAAAATGTATAAAACGTGGACATTTCCTTCATATACGTGAATATTGAAGCGATTCAAGGATCAACTGAGAAAAGTCTGAACAGCTTAAAACATGATGTTAATGATGGAGCTTAACGAGATAATGATTTACAGATCAGGTAATTGATTTACAACAATGTGTCGGTGGATGTGAGACGATTTCCCACAAAGCTTCTTTGTTCCAGGAGAAATATTCTTCCAGAGAAATGCAGCCGGCTCCGATTGGCAGTGATGTGAACGTGACACCGGCTGAAAGCATTAATAAAAACTCTCGGTGCTAAAAGACTCTGTGACGTTGTGAGGTTGATGAACGTCCGGGTCCAAGCTTGAAAAGCCACGAACACTTGTGTTGTTTTTTACATCTTAGAAACAACATGCGACTGTGGTGCCTCCTTCACATCGAGTCAGATTCAACACTGGGGACACGGAGACGTCCCACATGAGTCACTGAGGGAAACACAGGAAGACAAACTCCTTTTTAAAACCAGGTTCACCCTTTTCTGATTTTAGTCTAAAAGTGAAAAATGTATCTGAAACACCGGAGCCTCGTCTGTGCTGCTGTGTCTGTGCTGCTGTGTCTGTGCTGCTGTGTCTGTGCTGTGGAAACTAAGAAACACAGTTTTTAAACCTGGTCTGTAATGAAACGTGGAGTTTTCATGTGAGGGTGAAAATAAAAGCTCAGTTGAGTTGTGGAGGATTCCTCTTCTGCCTGTTGAATGGTGTGGGGGATGGTGGAGGTCAAAGGTCACGGCACGCTGGGGCTCAGCCTGGCAGAACAAACACTTTTACTGCCTCCTGTGTTTCTGCGTCAGTCTGTTAAACATTAACCGTTAAATGTGTCAGCAGATCCACAGTAAACAAACGCTCCCGTGTTCCCGCCGCTCACCTCAACTACAAAGTGTTCGAGGCTAAACAAGGAATTCTGGGATAATTAGCTGCACAGCGGTTTTCATGTGCTCATCAAAAACAAAATCCCTGAAACGTCAGCAGCTTGTAATCGACTTAATGAAGCGGCTTCAGACCCACTTTCATTTGGTCTTATGTAAAAACAGCGAGCTGGAATCTATTAAAGCCAAATGGAACGCGGCCGTTTTGAAGCTAATTTGATTAAAAGACGTGAAGGCTGAAGAGGAGACGCTGGTTAAACACGAAGACGCAGAGGAAACCAAATCAAAGTCACAGAAAATAAACTCAACACAGGACTTAACCCGACGTCAAGTCACAAAGACAAATTACACACGTGTTTGTGATCAACACGGGACGAAGCTTTTATCTGAACAGTGACGTTTCTCTGAGCTCTGCCCGAACGAGGACATAAGAGAGGGAGACATATTATAGAAATATAAACAGTGACGTGAAGAAGGTCACATGAGAGCACAGCTGATAAAAATATCAGATTTCCAAACTTCACTGCAGCGACTGTAAAACGTTCTGGAGGAAGCTTGTACAAATGTAATTATAGCAATTGAAGTAATGAAGTAATCTAAATATTAAAGGTCACAAACGGCTACAGAGAAGAAACTGTAGAGAAAACAGTGAATCACATGATGTGTCATCGTTTAACAATAACATGTGTTTCCAAATGTCTTTCTAAAAAAACCCCCCTCAGTCATCATTTTAGTGTGTGTGTGTGTGTGTGTGTGTGTGTGTGTGTGTGTGTGTGTGTGTGTGTGTGTGTGTGTGTGTGTGTGTCACAGGAAGTCACAGTATCGACACCAACTTGTTTGATTTTGATATTTGTATGTTTTTTAATTGACGTCACATCACTGAGGAAACTGGAAAATCACCTGCATCGGTGACCTTTGACCTTTGACCTCTCTGACCCCAGAGACTTTTTATCTTTTTCCCTCAGGTTTTTTCAGGAACCATCGTAGTTTTTTACCCATGTGACAAAGAGTCAGAGTTTCAGATCTCTGCTGCTGTTTGTCTGTTTGCTCTGTTGCTCCTTCGTCGTTCATGTGGACACTGAGCTTCACTGAAGGAGTTGATTAAACCTCTGTGTCATATTTTCATCTGCAGCTTCTGAACGTGACATGTTGTCCTCGTCTGCTTCCTTCCAGCGTCGATCTGCGTTTCCTCTGATCTCATTCACGTCTTTGTCTCTGTGCTGACAGTTAGGCCGTTGCCATGGCGACACTCTACATGCAGAAAGCGCGTTAAGCCGCTCAAACGTGTGATTCCAAGCTTCACACCTCGCCGATGATATCAAGAAGTCATTATCACCGTCTCGGCGGGGAGGAGATGAGGCCGCGGCGAGGGCGGGATCACCGCTCGCTGCAGTTCCACGCCGCCGGGCCCTCGGCTGGTGGTCGTCCTCAGAAAGAGAGAGAGGACGCAGCAGAGAGGGAGGGGGTGTTTCACGTGGGAACGACTCGTTCACACACACACGATACATCTGGGTCACATGACATGTAAACGCAACAATTCTCATGGACACACGTCCTCTGGACACACACGCCTCTCAGGTCGTTTTAATAAACAAAACATGGTGGCGTTGTTTTTACCTCGTGGATCAGGACCCGACGGAAACAAAGAAACCAACACAGACTGAAGCAGACGTGTCTCAGTGTTGATTTACAGCAATTCTTTTGGGTTTCCTCTGTCTCTTTATTATATATATATATATATATGTGTATATATATATATATATATGTATATATATATATATATATGTGTATATAAAGAACACACATAGGTTTTCTCATTACTCGTTAAGATCTAATAAACTACATTCTTCTAAACTCTGTCTGTAGCTGGAGACGTTTTATCGTAAAGACCCGTGTGAACCAGTGGTTGAGTTTCTTTACGACTGAACCTGTTCTGGAGTCAGTGACTGTGTGATGAAGCTGATCTGAGGTCAGAGGATTAAAAGGCCACCGAGTCGCTCGGCATCCATTGTTTTTAGATGAATGCAGAGAGAGGTGTTGGCATGGCAACCGGTCAGCTGGTTCCTGCCCAGCTGTCCGGGGCTGTTGAGCTGTTCCATGGATGTAGGAATGTGTGTCCCCCACATGTCCATAGGGGCAGCAGCTATTTGGCAGCGAGCCCCCCTGTATTCACATACCACACAGACGTGAAGAGGAACCAGGGTCACATGTTGGAGTCTAAACTCTGAGTCTGGGATTAATCAGTGTTTCTTGTATTTACATCTTTTCTCCGTTTTATTCATATAAAGTAAAATCACAACAGATCTTTAGCTTTTTGAGAATTCCTCTGTTTCCGAGAGCGTCTCTTTGTTAACGACCTGAGCTCCTGTGGATTCAGGCTCCTCCCACACGACTTTGTGATGAGCCGCTGAAACAGAGAAGTTTTCGTTTGGATCAAACTGAACCGAGCTTCTGTTTGCAGAGTGAAAACTATCACAGGAAGTAGAGACACAGGTCTGGAGCTGAAACACTGGTTTGGACAGAGATATCAATGTGTCTGTGAGTCAGGGAAGTTTCCACTTTCTTGTCGTGTGTTAGAAGCGTCGTCAGCTCTAAGAGCAGCCTCAGTGATTCTGTTCAACATCGGCTCAGTAGCAGAAACCTGGTTGTTCAGAGGATCCCACTCTGATGAGCAGGAGCTTCAGAGGAGCAGCAGGTCCGAGTCTCTGTGGAAACACTCCACCGTGATGGAGGTCCTGAAGGAGCCACATCACCTGCGGCTGAAGCTGTTCTGTTTTGGTTGTGTCCAGCTGAGCGACTCCACGTTTCCTGCTCCTCCTGCTCTGAGCTTTCAGAGTCCCACTGTGTGATGGTTGTGTGTGTGCGTCCCGAGGCTCTGGAGATAAAGTGACTGAAACATCCAGAGCGTCAGAGCCACGAGCTGATGTTCTGTCCATTCTGACGACATAACAGCTCCTCAGAACAGAAACCAAAACATCTGCACCGCCCCCTGGTGTCTGGGTGCAGTATAGGTCATAAACGCTCCTCCTCCATGTTAGCAGATGGGACCAAATTTAACAATAAAAGTAGGTTTCTGTCATTTCAGGTCGTTCTTATCTCTCTGATGTTTGTCCAAGTGTTTCTGATCAGTTTGGTTTTATTTAGTCGATGACAGATGCAGTCCACAGGTCGACCCTCAGGCTGTTGATCTCATGTTCTGGGGTTTAGTCCCTTTTTCTTGTTTCTTTTGATTCACATCCACTCTCATTCTGAGACAATGGAAACAATGACACAAGTTAGAATTTAAATAAAAACTGAGACAACTATGTTGTTCTCAGTTTAATATCGTGTGATATGAACTTGACACTGACTCATTTGATGGTTGATGTTGAACAGGTCTTGGTTTGGCGAGCTGTGATTGGTCCAGGGCAGTGACCCGTCCTCCGAGCTGCAGCAGTGAAACACATGATGATTGACTTCGTCTGTTACAAACATACTGAGGTTGAGAAGATCAGCTGCTGAGTGTGAAGTGTCCGATTCGAATCACCAGCAAACGACTCAAACAGATTCACGTTGTTCATATTTGTACTCAACAACCCCCCCCCCTCCTGAGGAGGAATCCCTGCTGTGTCCTCACTTCATACTTCAAACTCCAGAGGTTCTCACTTGATGGTCACACATTCAGCCTCTGTGGAGAAACTCTGGACGCTCTCTGGAGTTCAGAGCAGGTCTGAAAGCAGCTGGACACGGCTCCTGGTGACGAGGAGCTTCCTGGGGAATGAGGGAGATTTGAAAACGAGTCTGCTCTTGTTTCACAATCACAACCTCAAACCCTCAATTATAGAGCGAGCTGCTGAGGATCTGCTCAGACGCAGGAACAGAATCTGTGAAAAGCCCCTTTACCTTCTGGACTGCGGGGGGGAGGGTTCAGGTTCAGACACTGAAGTGGTTCTGGGTTAAAACCTCAAATCATCAACTTCCTGCTCCGACACTTTAATCTGTGACGGATTTTATTATTGAAACTGATCTTTTTTTTTCTCACATGATTAAATTTTCTCTCAATAAACAACACGATCCTGTTCAGAGAGGATCCAGTTATTTAATTCACTCTAGAGAAAATCATTAGATGGAATATGTTGTCGTGTTGTTACAGTACATGTAACATGTTATATGTTATATGTTATACTGTGGGTGGTTCTATCGTGTTTTTTATCATTAAAACATTTATTTAAATAGTTTTCTCCTCCATCAATAGCTTATTTTTATATAGAGAATAAAATACAAGGTGACAAATAAAGAATTCATTAGTATTCATATTTATAGGGTTTTGGAAACAAGGTCGTCCTCTGGTTCTTTCTGGAGCTGTTTTTTAAATCAGTGAAACTTCCTTCAGATGCTGTGATGGAACCATCGTCCACTGCTCTCAGCTCTGAAACACTAATGCACTTCACGATGCGGCTGCATTCATGTCACGCTCCGTGGGAGACGCCAGCAGCCGTCAGGTAAATGGAGGAGCCGCTAACCTTCACGTGTTCCTTCAGGAAAAAGCTCCAGATGAAACATCCCTGACCCAAATGGACAAATTCTGTCGCAGCTAAAAATAACCTGAAGTGACGGACGGTGATAAAACAACAGAGACGACTCGAGGCCTCAGTCCCGACGCCGGCTTCACTGCTGCTGCTGGTTTCATTATTCAAACACACTCACATCTGCTCAGCGTCAGAGAGACGGCGTTCAGGCTGTCCCAGGTCACATGACTGCAGCTCAGACCTCCTTTCGTCTCTTCAGGGCTCGGACGTCACGTCGAGGTTGAAGAGGCTGAAGTTAAAGATATAAAGAGGCAAATGTTCATGATGTTCAATGTGACACAAAAATATTAAAACAAAAACTTGTCTAGAAAAAGAAATCAAGCACATTTTTAGTCTGTCTTGATCACAATGGTTCCGAATCAGCGTGACCGAAATGAACCAATCAGGAGGAGGTTGTGAGCGACATCATCATTTCCAAGCATCTTGTTTCTGTTCGTCCAGAATCAAACCAACTCGAGATCGGCAGCGTTTCCAAACATCTGAGTGTTAGCGAGCAGTTTGACCCCAGACGGATCATCACCTGATGTTTCGATGTTAAAGGAAATGTCAAACGTCTTTTTGCTCTGAGTGATATTTCACTGGATGAATTAAATGTCTGAGCTGAAGATTCAATAGTCGTCAAGACCTTTCAGTCAAAAACCTCAAACTTCAGGCTGCTGGTGCCAGAGAGCAGGTTCACAGATCATCTAGTCAGGGGGGTTCATCCTCTGGGGACCGTGAATATCCTCCATAACTTAATGTGCTTCCTGTGGTTGTAGAGACGTTTTCATCTGGACAAACAGATTTGATCTCCAGTGTCACAGGCAGCAGTTGAGTAGTTTGACCCCTAACCCTTTAATGAGGGTCGATGTGGACGTGTGAAGAAGATGTTCTGAATAATTCTGGAGTTAAATCTGTGTCTCCGCTGACGTCTCAGTTTCCAGGTGGAGTCGGAACATCCAGTTTCCTCTGGGGCCTCGGTTCAGTGTGAGTGATTCAGGGTTTGGTTGAATCTGGGGCGGCTCCCGTTACAACAGACCTGCTGAACAAACATCCCAGAATAGGCTCCCAGCCTCTGTCTGAGTGGACAGGTGAACGCCTGTTTCCCAACATGAGAGCAACACGATTCACCGGCGGAGGCGCTACAGGTGGAGGCTCTGCAGGCCTGACACGGGGCTCTGCAGGCCTGACACGGGGGCTCTGCAGGCCTGACACGAGGGCTCTGCAGGCCTGACAGGGGGGCAGGTTGTGGGAGTTGAAGAGGGAAGAAACGACATCACAAAGGATCTGTTGTGTTTCCACTGGACTGAAGGTTTCCCAGGAAGGAGTTACATTCAGCGCCCCCTTGTGCTTGAGGGGTCAGAGAACTCAGTGGGTGTAAATCCTCAGAACCAGGCTGCTCCTCTTCACCTCCTCTTCTCCTCTTCACCTCCTCCTCTCCTCATCCTCTTATCCTCCTCTTCTCCTCCTCTTCTCCTCCTCTTCTCCTTTTCCCTCATCTCCTCCTCTTCACCTCCTCTTCTCCTCTTCACCTCTTCACCTCCTCTTCAACTCCTCTTCACCTCCTCCTCTCCTCATCTCCTCTTCCTCTTCTCCTTTTCAACTCCTCTTCTCCTCAAGATAATAAGAACAACAGCCTCAGACGTTGTGTTCTAACAAACAGAACATGTGAGAACCGTCAGGAACACGTCAGGAACACGTCAGGAACACGTCAGGAACACGTAGGACAGGGAACCGTCAGAACATGAGGAACATGTGGGAAATTGAGCGTTGAGTCAGTTCATGTCTGGAAACTTGCTGAGTAAGAAACACACGTGCAGATGCTGGACATGCTAATTATTCGCCTGTGTTCAGTTTGACATGAACCTAAAATGATGAAGAGCAGAATAGATGATTTATCTCTCTTGTATTTATTTGGAGTATTTACATGGAGCATGTTTGTTTTCCTGTGTTGGTCACATGTGACGTGACCTGCTGCTCATGAAGATGCTGCAGAGTTTATTCTTCACTTTCACTTCCACACGTCACCTCACGTCTTTCCTAACAAATCTTTATATTTATATCATCAACGTTCCTGTAACGTCCGTGTGACGGTTTCACTTCCATCAGTTTCCATCAGTTTCCATCAGTTTCCATCAGTTTCCATCAGTTTCCATCAGTTTCCATCAGTTTCCATCAGTCACTGTCTCGTGTTGCAGGACGTTTGAAACCATGAATCATGTGATCAGACTAAATGTTGCTTTCAGGCTGCAGATGAACTTGCTGAGCAGCTGAGGTCTGATCAGGACTTTTAAACTTTGATGAATCATCTTCATCGTGTTTCTCCTCTGACAGGAAACTTCACACCTTGAAGTTTGGTTTCACAACAAGAGACTTTTCTTTCTTTCCAGTTATTCTGAGGTTGTTGACGTTGCAGGAAATGATCGACTGCAACACTCATGAAGCTGGAGAGCGATGACACAGGGCTGAGCGATGTGAGGCTACGTCACACACACACACACACACACACACACACACACACACACACACACACACACACACACACACACACACACACACACACACACACACACACACACACACACACACACACACACCCGTCCTGACTCGTCCCTCGGCCCACAGCTCAGGAACCTGCAGCTTCTCCTCTGAAGCAGAACAGACGAACCTAGAATCTGATTTAATTTAATGAGACGAAGCAGATTTTTCATCTCAGGATCATTTCATCAGAAGCTCGTTGATCTCAGGTGTAAAATATATAAATAATGAAACACAGTGAATCAGTTGTGTAGAAATCTGTCCCACGCCGACACGCAGCGACTCATCACTTCCTGTTCTCCATATGAGCAGCTTCTTACTGGAAGAACAACCCACAGAAACACAAACCAACTTTATTCTGTTATTACACAGATCCTCTTATCTGCGGCACCATCACACGCCTCCATGCTCCTTATTGAATTTCTCCTAAATGACGAGTGAAGCTGAAGATTAACTCTCAGAGTCTGGGAACATTAGATTGTTTCTCTTTCTGTGGAGATGTGAGTTAAAGTTCTGTTCAGTTCGGAGTTAAATGAGTTAAATTAAAATAAAATTCTACTCTGTTTCAGATAAAAGGAGAGGGAAGTATTTTTAAAACTCATGTTTTATTGATGATGATGGAAAATCCTGGTTTTATTTCTGGAGGAATGAACGTGGACGTCAGTAATTATCTGGACGTCGTCATCTCCTCATTACTCAGACGTGAGCAGACATGACGGCGACGCACTCGTTCATCTCAGCAGCAGAAAACCAGAGAAAGTCCCTGGAGTTAAATCTGCTCTGTTTTAAACTGAACTAGTTCAGAAAGTTAAACATTGAGTGTGAATTATCTGAATCCTTTTTTACATCTGTTCTGTTGAGTACTAACATTTAAAATTAAATTCTCCTGAAGTTTTCTCCTCGCTCGCTGCAGCCACCACCTGAAGTGCAATGCATCATGGGATACGTTGGGCCGGGAAGGATCCAGCTCTGTTGCTCGTTGGCTTGATGGACACGTGTCAGTCAGGTCGTGCTGCTGTGACGCTGTCGAAGGACGAACCCTGAATCCAGACCAAGCTCCAAACTGAAACCAAGTGGATTAGATGAAGGATTCCACATCGCTCCTCATGCAGACAGATGTTTGTGGAATCAGTAGATAAAAGATATTTGAAGAAGACAATTTAGTTTTTAAGTTTCAGTGAGAATCTGTGTCAGAAACATGAGATTTAAAGTCGTCTCTCTCGAGCGCTTGAATCCTGAACTTTGCTCAGATTTGGAGGAAGAGGATTAGAAGTGTTTTCTTTTCATAAATGACTCGGCCGTCCGTGCGGCTGTGGAACGCTGCAGCTCATCATCCACAGATAAAACAAATGCGTCTGGTTCCTAATCCAGGACGAGCTTCTGTGTCCGGGGAACCACCCGCGGATCTTCAGAAGGAAGTGATGAAACAACGCCTGGCAGGAGGCAACGCCGGCTTTGACTTCTGGACTGAAGTGATGAAGGGTCGTCTCACCCTCCTCACCCTCCTCACCCCTGAAGGCCTGAACAGCGTCAC